>NC_026660.2:14031129-14127233 GCF_000004075.3 Cucumis sativus
GGTTGGTTTTTGGACGTACACTTTTTGCCTTAGAGCCTTGGACATGCAACATGCCAAGGGAAAGAATAAATCAACTAAGACAAAATATACTGTCATGGGATTTTCGCAGGCGTTACAGGTATGCTACTTTACTTCCTATGCACATATTTATATATACATATATCTTGGGACACTTGCTAAACTTGTTTTGTCGAACATGCAATAGGTTTGGGCATATGAGTCTATACCAACCATCACTGAATGTGGTGTACATAAAGTAAGCAACGATGCAATACCACGAATGTGAGGTGGGTGTGCGAACTATTGCAAAGTCTCATGTCCTACGAGCCAGGTGTTTGACTCGCCAATGGTAAGTATCAACAAACAGTAATTTACCAAATGCATGACTTTGTTCCTTTATGTTTTGACTAACTAACTACATTTCCACTTTGTAGTTCATAATTACTGTGGTAATTGAGATGATGCCTGAAGAGGAGGATCTAAGAATGTCTTCAGGGGAACTTGTTGAGAAATCTCATCCATATAACACCATTTCTAAGAAGAATGGTGATTCAAAACGACCAGGAGAAGCTAGTAATGATGACAATGACTGCAAAAAGAGTAAGAAAAAGAAGAAGTGGAAGTCTAAGATGAAAGAAGTTGTTCGAAAACTCAAATATCGAGTAGCGGTTCTCGAGAATGAACGTGGAAGCCTAAAATCAATGCTGTCGACTATATTGAAACACCTTGAAGTTCAAAAAAAGGTTAGGAATCAAAGTTTGTTTAACATTTTCAAAGTGTTCCTTACCAATACATTTTGACATTTCCAAAGGGTGAAGGAGACTGCACGGGCGTTGAAGGTCATGATGCCCAGACCGAAGATGTTGACACACCCGGTACACCTTCTTGGTTAAGGATGCCAAAGGAGGATGACACAAGTGATGGGGTGAAACACGTTGAACTTCAAAAAAAGGTTAGGAATCAAAGTTGTGTAGTGGGGTGAAAATCATCCTTACTAATGCTTTATCCTTAGTAATGCATTTTGACCTTCCATAGGATGTCGAAGCAAACTGCACGGAGGATGACACAATGGACGAGTTGGATAAGAAGGTTCATATTGATTTGGAAGAGCCAATAGATGTCGTTGACGATTTCAACGAGGAAATTGGAGTAAAATAGAACCATTATCCACTAAACGACCACACGTCCGGCCCGCACGTAGCAAGCGTGCAAGTGTATACTTGTCAACCCCTTTCACAGCTTTAGTTAAACGGTCTACAAAATCAACCACCACCACCTCTCAGTCTCAACCATCCGTCTATGATGCTATGCACAAAATACATGACGCCCATTTAGATCGACTTAGAGCTTGGATCACAGACAAGCGTACGAAAGATGAGGTGCGTGAAACTTTTCACGGGAAAAAATCGAAGGAATTTTTCAGAGACTTGTTCATGTGTCGTCGGTGGTTGGCGGATGAGGTAAGGACTTTTCTTATTATTTCTTATTTACAGTTTTAGAGCACTTAGTAAAACCATGTTTGTAAACTAAAAATAGTACCTTCAAGAAGTTGGTTTGATTAACCGAATTAAATGTTTTCTTTTGTTTCTATTAGCATTTGGATGCACTCTTTCTTCTCATTCGCTTCAACATTAAGACAGCCATGATACCTTTTGCTCAAAACTTCACAACTGTAGACACACTCTTCATGGTTTGTATTCGCAACCATACTTTATGTACTGAATTTGCTTTTCATATTTGTCTTATTGTCTTATTGTATTTGATATACATGCATGTGTGTTTTTTTTCCTTCCAGAGACTATTAGTTGCGAAGTGGCCTGAATACCAAGAATGTATTAAAGAGAATCGACCATTTCACTGGATGGAGGAGTATCGGTTGGTTGACTATGTTGTCGGATCAAAACAAGATTTTCAAGATCCTTGGGTGAATGTTGATTACATTTACTCTCCATTCAATATCCATGGCAATCATTGGATTCTATTATGCTTGGACTTGGTACGTTGTCAAGTTAAGGTATGGGATTCGCTTCCGTCGCTTACGAGTGCCGAAGATATGAGAAGCATATTAATGCCAATTCGAGAGATGGTGCCAAATTTGCTCGATACTACTGGATTCTTTGTTAAGAGAGGCGGATCATCAACACACAAGGAACCTTGGCCACTAGTCATTGTCGACTCCATTCCACTGCAACGCAACAATAGTGATTGTGGTGTATTTACAATTAAGTATTTCGAATATGAAGCTTCTGGTTTAGATGTAGCTACATTATGTTAAGAAAACATGACATATTTTAGAAAACAATTGGCATTTCAATTATGGACCAACAATCCCATGTATTGACTTTTAGTTCCAACTTTTGAAGGAATTGTATATGTTCCAAACTATGTACATAAATAGTTTTATATAATGGAATGAATACCATTTTTGTTTTATGGTATGAAATTTTTATTTCATTCTCTTGGAAAATTGTAAAGTGTGCAGAACTTTTATATAATGTACAACAATGCAGGTGAGAGCAACATTCTCATGCTCTTAGAATTAGGAAGGCTAATTTATCCCACACTGTATGAAAATTTCACCTCTTTGAATGCTAATTGTTTTTGGCAGGTGTCTTAGAAACATTTTTGGATTTCTGATGTATGAATATAGGCATTCTTGATGTGTTACCGATGGTGGAGCAGAACTTTGTGGTGGCTGCGGAACTGCAGAAGCAATGGGTTCAGGTTCTGCATCAAAATCAATTAAACTTCCAGAAGGTTCCAATTTAGTTTCCACGACATTCTCACTGATGGACCCTAAGCTACTTGAAGAGGCAGTTCTCTGAAATTTAAATAATGCATGGTGTTAGTTTAAATACGATGTAATCCATAAACAATGGAAAAAGGCAATAGTAATCTTATCTGATGGAGATTCAAAAATTGGAGGTAGGTCACCTGACCGACCAAATGATCTGGAGGTATCCAGTCCCCCCATGGTACGACCTGTTAGGGGTATTTTGGGAGAGAATGTATCTCCACTTCGTGTTATTGAACCACCAAAAAGTAGTGGTACGACCAAGGTTGTTGATAGCTCTGTGCATTAACATTTCATCCTTCTGAGAACTGGTATCTGTCCATTTATTTGAGCCTTTCATTTAAAATTGATCACGTTTGGTCTGTTCTTGTTATCTCAGCAAGAGCCTCCTCTATATGACGGTGGTAAAGTATTGGACTTGGTCGTTGCATACATTAACAGGTTATGATATGATAAAATGTGGGGAATGTAAGTTTACCATGATACAAGAGTGGTCTAGAGAATTATGCTTGGTATTCAATGCCCATTGAAATAGTTTTAGTTAGCTCCTCGTGAAAAATGGATTTGTATATAGCCTCACGTAGAAGGTTTTCATTATAAAAACCTCTTATGTAGGAACAATTGATCCTCATTACCAATAGCAGCATTTTGATCTGTGTCTTGTTCTGTACCTTTGTTGTTAACCAGCCGGCTTTATACATTACTTATCATTAGCTCAGTCTTGCTACTAGCTGAACTTTCATAATCAACTCATCGACATTAATTGTCACTCCTTTGAGTGTTATTAATTATTGTTTTTTCCATTGAGATTACTATGCTTGAAGAGGTGGTTCATATGCTTGAAGAGGTTGAACCTTGTAACTTTATTGACATTGTTGTCAAGAAAGAATGTGAAAACTAAAAGTAATCAGCAAGATTTGAATCATTACTACTGCAGTAGCAAAAGGAGAGCAGTTATTGAGTTCTAAAGCACACAATATTATTTACTTCTCACGGATGGTTCAAACATTATTCTTTACAGCTTTGGAGTTGTTCTAATGGAAGTACCAACAGAAAAGAAGCCCATTTTCTAAGACACCTGCCAGGAAAGCAACAGGAAAGCAGAATGAGATATCTAAAAGGTAATCTGAAAGAGATGGTAGATCCCAGCATATCATAGGCTCAGGTGGAGAACGCAGTCAAAGTTGTAAGGATCGCACTTTGCTGCACGACTAAGATTCCATCTACAAGGCCCTCTATGCAAATGGTGGTTCATATGCTTGAAAAGGCTGAACCTTGTAACTTTATTGACATTGTTGTCAAGAATGAATGTAAAAACTAAAAGTAATCAGCAAGATTTGCATCATTACTACTGCAGTAGCAAAAGGAGAGCATTTATTGAGTTTAGTGTTAGGTCATAATAGGATTTCAAGTCTTTCTCAAAAAGCTTGAAATGCCAAAGGAGAACATTTCTGTTAAAAACGACCTCCTGCTTTAGCTATGAAGTTCTACCTTATTCAAACTTTACAGAAAGATGAGATTAAAGTGAAAAATATTCCTTAAACTCAAGAGCACGGCTGTACAGAAACTTGTGACACAGTTGTACAATTTATAGAACAGATTCAGATCAAATAAGGGCATAGAACAAAATATACACTCAGAAATTCATATTCTGCACAAGTTCGCAGTCAACAGAAATTTATAGAACAGATGCCAAAGGAGAGCATTTCTGTTAAAAACCAAATACCATGTAAAATGGTTGTTACACGCAACGTAATACAAACATTGTAAAAAAAAAATACAATGAATAAATATTTTATAAACAGTTCACAGTAGGATAAATAAAAAGAGAAGGAAAGTCTTGAAGTTGCAGAAGAAAAGTCTTCAACTTAGAATTGTCAGTGAGATGACTTTAGTGATCTTGCAAACAACACAGGACACAATTTTATAAGCATCTTCCACCTGCATTAAAACAATGAACCTTTTTTACATCGTGATCATGCAAACAACTCAAGCACAAACCAAGCAAGTATAAAACTATTACTACGTACCAAGACGGGTACTAATCTTGTATGCTCGACTTCTGAATGTATGAAATTGGATTGGTACACGTTAATATATTGTGGCCTGTTTCTTTACATCGACCACATTTATGCAATTTTGGTGCTTTACCGACACTTGGAATCCTATTTTTCTTCGGTCAACCAACTCTTTTACCTACTTTCGGAGGTAAGACAGTCATATGTACATATTCTTCAGTTGTCTTCCATTCCGACTGATTCCTAACTGGGTAGACGACCTCTGAATATGCTGCCAACAAACATTCATTAGTGTAATAGTTAGCACATAAGCTATAAACATTTATATTGCGATCCCGTGCAACAACAATGGCATGTGCGCATGGTAGTTGCTCAGCTTGAAACTCCTTACAAGTGCACTCTTGAGTATGAAGATTTACGACCTCCTCTTTATCTAAATCCTTAACATGGAATTGGTAACAATCAATTGGGTTGACTTTCATTGTCAAAGCTCGTTCTTATTTCTTTTGTAGAACTAACTCTGCCCATTTAGTCAATGTAGACGTCACTTTAATGTCGTCTTCTCGACGCTCCCAAAACCAACGTTGTAGCAAAGCTCGAACATGTTCAAGGAATGAAGCAATAGGCAAATCTCTAGGTTCTTTCAGTATAGAATTCATGGACTCTGCTTTATTTGTTGTCATCATATTATATCGTCTTCTTGGACAGTGAAAACGAGACCAACGTGTTATTCAAACATCGTTTAGATATTTTCCTGAATCATTAGGAAATGCAAGAATATTTCTCCACGCTTCTGAGAACGTTGATTCACGATATGTTCTAGATGCATTGTAAAACAAAGTAGCTATAGTGTCATTCTTGTATTTATCATTCAAATTTTGAGTCAAGTGTTGGACACAAAGTCCATGGAATGCGAAGGGAAAAACCGATGCAATACACTTAGAAAAACATGTTTTTCGATCTGTCACAAAGCCTAGATTAGGCACCTCTCCTATTGCACCTTTCAATTTCTCTAAGAACCACTGTATTGAAGCATTTGTTTCTCTGTCCACCACTCCAAAGGAAAGAGGATAAATTTGATTGTTACCATCCAAGCAAACAGCAACTATCAACTAACCCCGATATTTGTTCTTAAGGAATGTTCCATCCATGACTATAACCGGTCTAATGCAGTTTAAGAATCCTCGAACACATGGACCAACAGCCATAAAAAGATATTTGAAGAAACGATCATCTTCAAGTTCCATGTGAAATATTGTACCTACATTTGCAAGTTTGAGAGCTTCACCATATCTAAGCAATAGATTATATGACTCTTCAGGACACCCGCGCACTTCGTTCATACGCATTTTCTCTAGCGCGCCATGCTTTTTCATAACTCATATTTATGCCATAGTCTTGCCTCATGTCTTCTATGAGATATCACGTGGTTTGTATAGACGACCGACTCCCTTGAAACTTTGACTTTATTAATTCTCCAACAACCCAAGATTTTGCTTGCCTATGGTCACGATTCAAAACGTCAAGAGAACATGAATGAACTTTGACATACTTTTTAATCTTAATTATATTTGAATCCTTCAATCTCATCGCTCGCAGTCTCCAACCACACTTGTTGTCAATGCATCTAACAAAGAGAACCTCTTTTGTAGACTTTTTTACTACAAACTGAAGAAAAAAAATTCATCGCCAAGACACTTAATCTCATTGACAAATCTTTTTTGGAAAAAAATATTTGTCCTACATCAAACTCCTCACTTGTAGAGCTTTCTTCGGACCAATCATTCCTGTCTGTCTTCAACTTTTGGCTAGAAGAGCTGTAACGAACTTTAGATTTTCCTTTGCAATCTTTCGTAGGAGCATCTCTATGTTGTGGGATGTCAAATGATTCACTATTCATCTCTACTGGCTCCCATGTAAAAGTCTCATCTTTCGAATCATATGACTCATATGATTCCCAAATAGTCGAAGTGGTCCCTATCACGTTATCACACAAGCCAACTTCAACTTCACGAACATGAACTTCATTCTCATTTAATGTATCCATGACAATTGGAGGATGAGGGTTTAAGTTATGAGCTTGGTTGCTGCCAGATACTAAATTGTAATCTTTGCTTAACACTTTTTTGCTTTGATTACTTTTAGGCTCAAATGAGACGTATAAAGGGACCTCTAATGGATTTTCACTAAGAAGATAAAACCTTAAATCACGATCATTGCTTAACTCAAATGGAGGAGCTTCGTGTTCCACTTTTATCTCATATATGCATCTTATCATTACGTCGAACTTTGAAGGGTCAACTTCTGCAAGGTCATATAATTCTGCCTGTAAATCTTTGAAGGGTACTTTTATCTCATATATGCATCTTATCGTTGTCAGTAAAGAATTATACTTCTGCAAGGTCATATAATTCTTACTGACAACGATGCCTTTTAACATGCCTCCTTCGTATTTTCTTCGCCTCTCATCCCACGTACCACCGTAACGCACTAACATGGGAACATGTGACATCCTTAAACCACCTTATACTTTTCAATTGCTGCAAAAAATGATTTGAAGTTAGAATTTGACATATCACATAAACAAAGTTTATTAAAAAACAGTAGGTAAATACTAAATAAAACGTGCATAGTCTCACCCTACATGTTTACGATATTGACAGTTACAAAATGTTTAGAACATTGCGAGATACAAAAAACAATAGTTAAAAGTCACCCTAAATCAATTCATTTCAGATTAAACATTTCAATTTAAGAACCTGCAAGATGTCTGCGAGATGTTTGCGAGATGTTTGCGAGATGTCTACCAGATGTTTGCGAGATAAAATAATAATAATAATAATAAATTGCTAACATCTTTTGAAACATCTCTAAAACAACCTTAAATCAACCCTAAATAAACCACAATGCGTGAGATGTTCGCCGGAGTAGATGATGAACGACACCAGAGTAAAGCGAAAAGTTGACAAACTTTTGAGAGAGGAAAAGAATTGCAAACGGGTTTTTCTTTTTTCCTTTTCCTTTACATAATCTATTAGAAGGAGAAATGCAACAAATGAGTTTTTCTTTTTTCTTTACGTAATCTATGAGACTGCAACAGAAAGATTTTTCTTTTTTTTTTTCCCTTTACGTAATCTATGAGGAGAGGAGAAGAAGGCTACCTTCGAAATTCTGTTTTTTTCCTTCAGGTGAATGACATTGAAGAGAGAGAGAGAGGTTGGAAAAGAAGAGAAGAGCAAATGTGAATTGAAATTAAATGAGGGTATTTTTGTCATTTCACCTCCAATTTGTCCTATATGTCAACTTTTTTAGAATCAATCCTAAAAGTCTTTATCTACCCCATTTTTGGCCTATTTTTGTCAATTTCCCGTGATTATTCATGAATTGATTTGGGTGGGCTCTTTCAAGATAAAAGTACCAAACAAAAACAAACAAAAGACTAAAATGGGTTATTTAGTTGTGTAATTACAACTGCCCTTTCTCCTCCATAAGAAAAACAAACCATTTCTCTAAATTTCATCTATATATATATGTATTGATAAAATGAATCATATCAATAAGGACGGGAAACAACAAAGAAAAATTAAAATGGCCAATAACTCTTGTCTCATTATTATCTCTCTCATTGGAGTTCTTTCGTTCACCATCATTTCAAATGTGGCATCATCTAATGACGTCGTTTCCACCATCTGTCTAAAAACCTCAAATCCACAATTTTGTTCAAGTGTGTTGAAATCTGCAGGCACTACAGATCTAAAAGGCTTGGTTGTATACACCTTAAACCTTGCTCATACAAATGCTGAAAAATCTTTGACTCTAGCCAACTCACTGGCAAAAACTGCCACTAATCCTCAACTTAAGCAACAATATTCGTCTTGTGCTGAGAGCTATGATGAAGCTATTGGTGACATTGAAAATGCCCAAAAGGACTTGGCACTTGGGGACTTTAATGGTGTCAATATTGTAACTTCTGGTGCCATGACAAATATTGAAAGGAAAACAGATGATGACCCTGCCCGTTTTGGCGTTGCCTGATTTCAATGCCACCTTTGAAATGGAAACAGATGCATCGGGATATGGGGTAGGAGTCGTACTCGTCCAAGCCAAGCGTCCCATAGCATACTTTAGTCATACGTTAGCCTCAAGAGATAGAGCCAAGCCTGTATATAAAAGGGAATTAATGGCAGTGGTGTTGCATGTGCAACGATGGCGACCATATATGTTGGGGAGAAAATTTATTGTGAAGACCGATCAGAAATCCTTGAAGTTCTTGTTAGAACAAAGAGTGATACAGCTTCAGTATCAGAAATGGGTAGCGAAGCTAACGGGATACTCATTTGAGGTGGTCTACAAACTCAGCTTGGAGAATAAAGCAGTAGACGCCTTGTCTTGGATGCCTCCTACAATTAACCTCGGTAGCATAACAGCTCCTACATTGGTTGACATTCTGGTGACTAAAAAGGAAGTCAAAGCGTATGAAAAATTAAGCAAAATAATGGAAGAACTACAAGCAATGGAAGAAGTAACAGAGGGTAAATTCTCCATCCGACAAGGTATGTTAAGAATATAAGGATAAGTTTGTGCTGTCCAAAACATCTAACATTGATACCCAACAATCATCTACATACTTACCATGATTCGGTACTTGTGAGGAATGTGTAATATGTCAGAAGAACAAGTCCCTAGTGTAACGCGAGCATACTTGTCCAAGGTGTGTTTACCTATGGCCGTATGCTCCCGATTAGCCCCAATTTACCTTGTCTTTATGTCTTGCACGTAGCTTAGGTAGTTGCTTTCAATTTCAAGTCGATATGCTTGGGTGTGACGTTTCGGCATTTTCATATGTTAAAAATGTACTATAGGGGAGGCATACCTGTTGAATCCCTGCCCAAGCCTTGTCGTACTCTTCGCAGTCTATGCTTTCTTATTGCAATTGACAGTCTTCAATGCTTGTTTTAACAACGTTTTCAATCAATTTAATCATCTTTCATGTTTTCTAAAAATATTTTTCCAAGAACGTGAGGGGAGGTTGAAGTGTGTGTTAAAGTTGTCTGCGATTTGCAGATTTTGATCGGCTGACTTGTTCGCCGAGCTAGAACAAGTGCCGCACAATCGTTCACATCGTGTTTGAAGGGTTACACAGTAAAGGAAGAGTAAGAATTTGAGAGGAGAAACTCCAATTTGGATCAACACGTGGGCAACAACATGGCTTCTCACCAACATGAGAACTCAAAAGAGACAGCAGATATTCTAGAGAAGCCAATGAACTCTTGGGATGTGAATCTGCACTTTCCTGCAATAGTTTGAGTGTGAATTAGTTCTCTGAAAACACCTGCAGAGGATAATCCACGGCAAAACAGAATAACTATAAAAAAACCACTTGCAAGTAGAAGAAAAAGGAAGTACATTTATACCTTCCCTGTCAAAGTGATATCCCTCATCAACGGATATGCATTTCTTTTCCAGGAAGTAGCCAACAATTTTACAAACCCATGGGAGTTTAGGTTGTAATAAGAAAACAATTGTGTCCAACAATAGAGTTGCAGGTGTGTTAGAGTTCACAGGTGCAGCCAAAAGTTGATTCCTCAATTGGTTTCTATCAAGAACAACATCAAGTAAGAATAATTCGGAGGAAAAATAAAGGCAACTTATCATATATATAAATATGATTAGTCTGAATTCGTTTGCGGAAGGTAAAAAAAACCTTTATGTCAATTATATATATCTGAACAAAATCTAAGAAATATATCACTTTTCAACAAAAGAAATATATCATATACAATTAAAGGATCATTGCATAGAAAGCCAACAAAATCAACAATGATAGATCAAACATCTGTTTTTCCATTCAAAACGTTAAAAAGGATAAGTTTTTAATAAGGAATGTTGAAATGGAAAAAACTAATTACCTATTATGGTGTACAATCTGGATGCAAGCATATGCAAATTTCTTAACTCTGTAATCCACTAAGGCCTTGTTAAGTACATAATCCTTGCTAGCGAAAATGCTCAACATATCCCCTATATATGTAAGAGAGAGAAAGGTTAGAAAGTACTAACACTAAGAGATATGTGCTATCAATTAGAAACACTTTAAGATGACATTATCAATTAGAAAACCAAGTATTAAGCAGCATAAGGGAAAATAACAAACAAGGGCACCACAGTGGTTCAGAAACCAATCAATATTTCCATTTGTCACTTTTATAATAATTTCCCAAGGGAAAATCCTCATAATAAGCTTGAGTACCACCTAATAACGTGTTCAAATGTTACCATAAGCAAAAATGAGTGATCCTAAAATTCATATGACAAGGAAAGTCGTCAACTAGCAAACCGCCAAATAACAGTTATATGGCTAGAATTAGTTTTCTCCAACTTCAAGAAAATAAAACATATTAAAACAAAAGGAATTATGGTGCAAAATAATGAATATGCTGCAAAGGTAAGAAGTTTCTGAAGGTAAAAATGGTCAATAAAAAACAACATATAATTTGACGTAAATCAAAGTAGAATTATTTCTCGCAATGAATTCTCTGCCAATAATGGCTAAGAGAAGGGGTATTTATTGAGAATTAGTTAACCAGGCAGAAATCATCTAGGGCATAGTATTGTTTTAGGTCTGCGACATTAAAAACATAATGAATGTGTAAGTCTGGTGGTAGTTCTATTTTGTAAGCATTATCTCCGATCCTCTTTAGGACACGGAATGGTCCTAATTGTCTGTCTTTTAGTTTGTTGTATGTTTCGATTGGAAATCGATTTTTTCTTAGGTGAATCATTACTAAATCTCCCTTGGTAAAGGTAGTTTGTCTTCTTTTTCTGTCTGTTGCGTCTTTGTAGGACTGAGTTGTTTCTTTTAGGTGATTGTGGACTTCTTCGTGTAAATTCTGGATTTTTTCTATCATCTTTTCTGCCTCTGATAGTTAGGGAACTCAACACATTTTACTTGACCTAACCAAGATGGCTCTTTGTATGTATATTGCATGTGTTGTTTGTTTTTTTCTATAGCTCTTGATTGTCTCACTTTTTTACGTTTTGCATTTGCAATTCTCTTTTCTTTCTTTGGTATGCAATGTGGTAACAAGGTCTTGCTAGAACCGGTGGGCTAACCTTTCTATGGTTCTAAACTTAGTTTCTAAGTTTGACTGCTCCCTTCGGAGTGACAACAAGCCTCGTTTTCCCCTACTATGGAACGGGGAGGATTCATTTTCTTTTCAAAGCCCTCGTCAAACTCAATGCTAAGTTTGACTGCTCCCTTCGGAGTGACAACAAGCCTTGTTTTCCCCTAATGTGGATCGGGGATGATTCCTTCTCTTTTCAAAGCCCTCATCAAACTCGATGCTGTGCTTAGAACGCTAAGAGTAGGTGGTCTGGTTTTGGTTAGGCCAAAAGTGAAGTTTTCCCCCATTTTTTATGGGCTTTTTCTAATGTATATTGGATATGTTGTTTGATTTTTTTTATAGCTCTTGATTGTCTTACTGTTTTATGTTTTGCATTGTCAAGTCTCTGTTTTCTTTCTTTGGTATGCAATGTGGTAACTAGGCCTTGCTAGAACCGGTAGGCTAACCTTTCTATGGTTCTACATTTAGTTCCTAATTAAGTTTGATTGCTCCCTTCGGAGTGACAATAAGTTTTGTTAATGTCGACCCTTTTCTAAAGGGATTTAGTTCACTGTGGCTAGGCAAGAGGTTTCTAACTCATGTTTGACAAGACAAATTTGTTAAAACCATCTTAGTTTCTAAAGAGTGCCTCCTATCCCTTTTTTACTCTATCTAGGCTAGGTTTGGACTAAGTGCATCATAGGTAAGTCACGACAAAGCAACAAAGGAAGACAAAGCTAGAAAAGTATTCATGCACTTATTTATTATACATGCAATCAAGCATTCACAACATACATACCATTTTCTCAATCATGCATTCACACCTCAATAAGAAATAGCTAAAAGGAGCTTACAACAAAAAAGACAGCCGCTTATTCTCAAATTTCAGCACATATACTCATCAAAATTTAGAATTTCACATTGCAAACCCGAGCTCAGTGCTCAAGGGTTGCCAATCATGCTTTTTATGCAAGATCTAATTAAGCTAAGAAGGTATAATGCTCATTTTGTATGGAAAGAATTCTGAAATTTTTTTTAAATTTGGGCAAAATTTGAACCCCGAAGTTTAGACTAAACATGCAAGCTAAGCAAGCTATTACCCACACCCACTCAAAAAATTGCTTTGTCTGTCCTAAAAGCTTTTGAAAATCAAAGTAAATGGAGAAAAATAAGGGGGGAACTTTGGACTCCCCTAGAAGGATCGACATCCTTGACTTTGGTTTGAAGCTTGCATGGATAAACCTTTTCATTCCTTTTTAATTGATTATTCATCCTTGTTCCTGAAAATCAAAGGAAATTCTCTCAATTTTATATATTACTAAAATTAGGATACATATAAGTCTTAACTAGTCTAATAGCACCCTCCATTCATCTTCCCCTACACTGGCTATGGTATCAAAATTTTCAATTAAGTAATACGTCTACTAACGAACTTGAAAACAAAACACATCACACTAAAAAACACAAACATCACTTTAACCCAACAGAAGCTGCTCTTTTTACCCTTGCACTCACTATCACATTACTATCATGTTTGTCAACTGTCAAACTAACTCTTTTAAGTTATTTAGTGTGACTACAAAGTTATGAACACCATAATCTTAATTAAAACCTTTTAATAAACAAATGCCAAGTTACTACTCAACAATGGCAAGGAATTCAAAAAACATGACTGTAACGACCCAACTTTTCTAGGTAAGTCGAAGTCATTAATTTCAAATAAGGACCTGAGTTTACACAAAATCTCAATCTCAAACAATTTCAAAGTCTCAAGAAAAACAAAAATTTATATCTGGGCCCTGTTTAAAATAACCAGCACCTTCAAGACAAATTTACTAATTCGTGAATACAATTCAACTATAAAATTTTCTAAACAATCTCAAGTACTAAACAAAACACGTGAAACAAAACATTTAGCGGAAGCAATTTAAAATAACCCCTATGGCAATCACGCTTCCTTTCTGCCCCTCGCCGGTTTGCCGTCTTTATTATCTTTGCCTGAAAATTAAATATAAGGAGGGTGAGTATAAAAATACCCAGTACGAGACCCTCTACTGGTCCCGTCAGGGTAAAATAAATTGTTAACATTCTATTGGGACACCCTGTACAGTCACAGTCTTGTGATCCCGTAGGATGCACATTTCAGTCTAACGCCCCGAGGGACGTACATTTCAGTCTAGTGTTCTGCAGAAACACATATCAGTCTAATGCTCTTGAAGGTGCAGAATAATTGGTGATCCGTGTGACACCTACAAGGCACACATCCCAATAAAAGCTAACAATTTTTCCCCTCAGTCCATTCTAAACATCTTAACAGTCATTCACAGATCAGTTAAACATTCTCATCACGTAAACTCTTTATTTAACCTCAAACAGTCGTCTTACTCTAATTTAGTCCAAGGTCAATAAAAAAACATATCATTACATCAGTTAACAAGCTAAACAATCATAACCTCCTCCTCAGTCACCAAGGGCACCACCATGACGTTTCTTCCGTTCACAAGCACACAACATAACAGTAGATTATACACTCAGTCTAGACAACAATCAATCTACTAATCAAATCCACACTTTATATAAGCAACATCTACGAGATTCAGTCGTTTCCACATCCTTATCTTTGTACACATACATAACCAGACAGTCATAACATATACTCAACCACAGTCTACATCAATCCATGCACATATATGTATTAATTTCTCCCAGTCAAACATAGCAAACATTAAACTTTAAGTCAATGCCCAAACATACATCATAACAGTCATCTCTACTCAGTTCAAATCAATACATCTTAATTAGTCATTATATCTTAATTTTATTGTTGAGTCTAGTAGAAAATCCCTTACTTTCAAGTTAGTTAAGCTCCTTAACCACGTTGAAGTCTACGAAGAACGAACCTAAACATTAAGACAATTTCTCAATAATTCTCATCAATCATTTAAATTCAACCCAATGTGATTTTTTTTTTACAACTTACCCAAATCTTCACAAAACGAGTTCCAACTAGAATCAATTGTTTGGTGCGAACCCAATGAATTCGAGTGTTACCTTCAACCTATAATCGATATAATCGAACAGTAAACGATTTATCCAACCAATTATTCCAGCAATATTACTTGAGTTTATTTTGGAAACAGTTACAAATTTCATAACTTCAATCTTACCAATCAAAATTTAATGACTCGTGGCAAAGCAGGAACGACAGCGAACAACCCAATCGAATGGCGTGGGTTTGCTACCTGCGGCAGGACGAAGAAGGAACTCGACGCGCAGAAAGTTGGATCTGGGGTCTTTAGTTCGGTTCACGGTAGCGAATTAAAACCTGATTGCGCGGACGTCAAAGGTGTTATTCGCGGAAGAAGTCGAGCAGCAGCTTTGCGAAGAGACGACGTGCGACGGAGAGACTGTATACAGACGGAC
The DNA here is from genome assembly GCF_000004075.3 of Cucumis sativus. Taxonomy (NCBI): domain Eukaryota; kingdom Viridiplantae; phylum Streptophyta; class Magnoliopsida; order Cucurbitales; family Cucurbitaceae; genus Cucumis; species Cucumis sativus. The sequence continues at coordinate 14,046,468 of NC_026660.2, forward strand.
GGAGAGTCGCGCGGCAGTGCAGAAAACGGAGGAGAAAGGAATGGGCGGCGGCTGGGCTTGGCTTCGACGGAGACAGAGGCGATTAGGACGGGGCACGGCGACGCAGATCTGGACGACGGCGCGGAGACAGAGGTTGCGCGGCGCTGGGCAGAGGGTCAAACGGCGCTGGGCGAAGGGTCACACGGCGCTGGGCGGAAGGTCACACGGCGGCCTTGCTTCGCGAACAGAGATGGCGGCCGACGGTTGCAGCGGCGGCTGGGTATGGTAGAAAAGAAAGAGAAACGGAAGAAGAATAGGGGCGGCGACCGTGGATCGGAGAAGAAAAGAAGGATGAAAGCGATGGTGGCCGGTTGGAGGGTGCGGCTGGAGGTAGGGATCGGTGAAGGAGAAAATAGAAAAAGAAAATGAAGGGGAAATGGGGGTTGCGCGCGGGAGGAAGAAGAAAGGAAAAAAAATTCTTTTTTTTTTTTCTTTTCTTTTATTTAAATTAAATAATAAAACTAAAATATGTGTATTGATCAAATGACCCATATCAATAAGGACACAAAATTGGCAAAGAACAAATAAATTAAAATGGACAATAACTCTTGTTTCATTACTTTCTCTCTCATTGGAGTTCTTTTGTTCACCATCATTTCAAATGTGGCATCATCTAACGACGTTGTTTCTACCATCTGTTCAGAAATCTCAAATCCACAATTTTGTTTAAGTGTGTTGAAATCTGCAGGCACTACAGATCTAAAAGGCTTGGCTGTATACACCTTAAACCTTGCTCATTCAAATGCTGGCAAATCTTTGATCCTAGCCAACTCACTAGCAAAAGCCACCACCAATCCTCAACTTAAGCAACGATATTCATTTTGTGCTGAGAGCTATGATGAAGTTGTTGGTGACATTGAAAATGCTCAAAAACGACTTGGCACTTGGGGACTTTATTGGTGTCATTATTGCAACTACTGGTGCCATGACAACTCTTGGTGATCACTGTCAGAATAAGCTCTTGCAGCCGCCGAAGGATACATCGTTGCTTTTAAAGAATAGCAACACTCTAGATGATATAATTTAGCATTATTATGGTTATATCCGATCATCTTTGAGGGTTATGTACTTGAACATTTTGATCAATAAATAAACTGAAGTTTAATTTTTAAAATAATATTACAATGTGATGGTGATTGGAATTGATTACTTACTTTGATTAAACTTGAGAAGATAAGAAAATCAATTAATAGAAACGTTCACCGACACACATTGTCAGCACGTCGGAGAAAGCCTAAACTTTTTTTTCTTTTCTTTTACGTTCTGTTTTCTTTTCTTTGTTTGCCATCATCATCATCATCTTCTTCTAGCTTCTTACGTTCTGTTTCAATTGCATACTTCTGTTATTCTTGTAATTTCTTCGTGGTTTTCTTTTTAACTTTGTGTTTCAGTGTGGATTCATAAACACATTTTTCAGTGCTCTGGATTCTGGATCTGTTATGATTTTGAAAGGGTACAGTGAAGTGAAAAGTTGAAATGGAAAAGAAAAAAAGAAGAAAAGAGGACACTTCTCGCGGTGGTGGCGGCAAAGACTGACGTCGACGACAACACAACTCTCCTCCTCTCCCTATATCTCGGCCGATTTTGGGTTTATTTTCGTTTTGCATTCTGTTATGTGTGGAAGGGAGAATAAATAGTGTGGACTTTCCCCGACGTCTTCGAAAACGTTGGGAAATTTACCTTTCGCCGACGTATGTAGTACACACGTCGGAGAAAGTTTAAATAATAAATTCATTATTTAAACTTTCCCCGACGTACTCCTGTCATACGAGTCTAAATTAAATTTAATGCGTTCTCCTTCGGCGATGTGTGTCAAGGTGACGTTGGAAAAAGTTTAAACACTAATGCAATTATTTTAAATCACATATGTTATCGCTTATATGGCATAGGAGTCTATTAACGATAGAAATCTATCTTGATAGGTTTTTGCTACATTTACAATGTTTAAAAAATATTCTTATATACTTAACTATTATTCCTAAAATTGCTAACCCATTATACTTACCCTTAGTTAAATGTATAATGTCAAAAGTAAGTTTACTACGAAGGTAATCTATGTGACCCTTTTATCCTAACGTAGGAAGTTTGTTCCACTCCATACCATTATTGAACTAAAAGGATTAAGTGTGTATTAATATGTTTAAACAAGTATAATTATAAGCAAAATCTATAAGTGATATATTGATATTAGCAATACAATACGCGTCACATATGCAAACATTTTGTGTCTAATCGTTGTATTTACAATTAACTCCATTAAAATATTACAAATAGAAATAGAACTCTTTAACCTATGTTCAGTTAGGATCACAAACTACAAAATGAAAGCATGGAACAAATTTAATTTTTTTTTTCTTTAAAGGAAATTTTGTGTGTAGCACATTATATTTTTTTCTTTCCTTTAAAAAACATTATTGATCTTATGATATTTGACATATATTATATTTTTTTAAGAATGTAAATAATGTAAATAATGTGCCAAATAATTGAAAACATGTTATCCAAAACAGAGAATGGTTAAGAAATTGTTGACATTTAGTCAAATTAATAAATAATTCAAAATTGTGTTTGATTTTTGAATTTGAAAAGATAGTAAAATTAGAAGTGTTTTGAAATAGTGTTTACGAGAAGATTTTTAATTTTAAATAGCATTATAGTAGCTATGGATGGTTATATAATAGTCTACACAATCTTTGTCACAAATGATTAATTCGATTTTTTAAATCAAGTCTAATGTTTTTTTTTTTTTTTTGCCTATTTCTTACCCATAATTTTTACATTTTTTGTAAGTATAATGGTTGAATGCAAAAAGAGAGCTGACTAGTAAGTGCAAAAAGAGATCTCACAAGCTTCTGCAAAAGCTAATCAAGCAACCCAAATCATAAACGAGGAGAAAAGTTGATTGGTTAAGCTTTGTTGTAGTAAAGAAGAAGTCAAAGTGAACATGGAACGTTCTTCACTCTCAAAGAACATCGCCAACATATAGATTATATACTTTTTCTGGTATTGACCCAAAAAACACAATCCAAGTGTATTTTTGGTGAGATGCATAGTTTAACTAAACCGTGTTATTACAAAATTTTTAATTACTAGGAACTCCTAATGAAACGAATACATTATTTTTATAATTACGAGGTAAAATGGAAACATACAAACTACTAAAAAAAGTTGCAATTCGATTATTGGGATTCAATCTACTCTCCATGAATGTTTCTTGAAATGAGAGTTTTTAAGCAGCTACAACTTGCTTATGTATAAAAGCAAAACCCTTTCTCAACGCCTACCTTCAGTTTTGGCTTTAGAGCTTCAAGTGATTTTTGCCCCTACTCAGATAAACCCTGAAGATCAGATGTTACAAAGGCTTCAATTCCACATGCAAAAATCATGTTCATGAACCAAAAGCACCTTAAGCTTCTCTTCGATATCTTTGAGCTCACTGGATAAAGAACTGATTTCTAAAGCAATCATCTCTACCCATATCCTCATCGTTCCCACTGTCTTTTAATAAGGTTGGCATGATAATCACAACAAAAGAAGAAGAAACTAAGATCAATTTAACAAATTTTATGTTGGGAAACTTTTTTAAGAACAACTACTTATAAACCAACCTTAGCTTTGGCCTCACATTCCTTGAATTTTCTAAAAGTAGATACCACCTGTCCGGGCAACCCACACCAACCAACCAAGAGTAAGTTAGTGTGAAAGACACTTATTTAATGAAGAATATGTAAAAGAGGTCATTCCAACTGTTACACATAATAGTATTGGAGGCAGATAACCTTGCCATACCTCATCAAGTTCTGATATTGATTGAGCTAGTTTTTGATACTCTGTGGGGTTTGAGACAATATCTGGATTGACCAGCTTAACCTAAATAATAATATCGATAGTGATTATTGTGTAGGAAAATATTAAAGCTATAACCAAATCAAAAGCATAATTGGAAATACATCAAAGATGTAAATGCAAATTTCAAAAGTGGGATCTACAGAATGTAAGGGGAAGAAACTCAAATAAAATTACTTTATTATTAGTTATAACGACTACTAATAGAGATTCCAGATACACCACAGTTCCACGTCCTCTTTCAGGAGGAAAGCAATGGTTAAAAATTAATTGTGAAAACTAAAGAAGGTCCTGTTCAAATCCTAACAGCAATAGGAAAGCAAGGAGTTATAAGGTGATCACTATAGGCCAAATCCAAAATGCATTCAATATTTGTCTTCCAATTTCATTATCAAGTGCATAGGCAAGGTCCCTAGTGAGGAAGTTATTCGTTCTTTTCTTCATTTTCTATAGCTCTAGAAGTAGCTAAATGGAATCGTCAAGCACCTAATCTATTAATTTTAAAACTCAAAAGTTCACCGCGGGATTCTAGTCACTGCTGAAACAACATAGAGTTCACTAGTTCCACAGTTAAATTAATTGCAAATTGCATTTCCTGGCATTTTCAAGAAAAAAAAAATGCACAAATCATAATATGATGAAGTAGAAAAATTTTGTGAGCTCGACTTTTCCAGGACATATCTTAGCTACTTCTCCTATTCCAGCTCGATAACCATTGTACTTTAACAATTGAAACATTAATCCAATAGTTAACAATGTTCTGCACTTTATGCCCTTTACATTTCCAACAACTTGATGCATACATCAGTAGTTAACACAGGCACGAGCTCTTAAATTCAATGCAAAATAAACAGTCCCATTCCAAGCATAGACACCAAATACAAACAATTGATGGACTTGAATCAGTGAAGAAATAAGAATGTCATTTAACAGCAAAGCACAAATTACCGATAATTTTTTCCACGTCTTCTCAGCAGATTCCAATTTCACGATCAAATAAGGTTCCTAAAATAAAGCAATCACCATCATCATTTTCCACAAATATGATTCGAACTAGTTTTACCACAAATTAATTTCTAGTAACTTGAAGAAAAACTCAGTGAACTCAAAGCATAACGAAACTCAAGTTCTGTTAAAGCCAATCCGAACAATAAGATATAGACATATTGTGTTCTCGAAAGAAAAACATTCAATAAATCTAACAGCCATGCAAATTAGAGTTGAAGCTCTAAAGGGAGGTGCAAAGCATTTTAAGTTCCAGAGAGCATCTTCTGAAGGCGATGAGCCCATAAGATGAAAAAAAGGCCTCAAGTGAGGAAGAAAGACGCCATCCAAACATGAAAAAAGGAAGAAAGGCAAGATTTTGGTAGCTCCAGACCTGAGGGAAGCCAACAAGGTGGCGAGGGAGGCAAGGCCCCAAAGTTTTAGCATTGCCAGCAAAGTGAAGGTAGAGAGGACCACAGCGACACTTTCCTTTCTGACGTGGCGCCTCCGAGAGTTTATGGACGCCCCAATTGGGGCGTTTGGATGGAGTAAGTTCTTCAAGGGACTTCCAAGATTCGATGGAGGTTGTCAAGAAATTCTACGCATTCAGATTACAACCACTACAAGGAATTTCAGATCAACCACACAACAATTTAACACTATTGGGAGAATCCACGAATTCTTGGTCAAGTAGAAGAACCTCCATGTGGAAGAAACAAATTGTGAACGTGTCGAAGACCTTGAAGTGTGGAAATGGAAGATCAAAGAGTTCCAGCTTCGCCAGTCGACAGGGACGTCAACTGTTTAAGTAGGGGAGAATGTCAAGAGCATGCTTGTCCAAGGCATTGTTTGCCCATGGCCGCATGGCCGAACATCCTCAAACCGCCTTATATTTATGTCTTATAACTTAGTTTAGCCATTTTGTTTCCTTTTGTTGTCGCCGACCTAGGGTGTGACGTTTCAAAATTTTCATATGCAAGTCTGTCATAGCTAAAAATGTTTAAAATGTACTATAGGGAAGACATAGTAGTTGAATCCCTGACCAAGCCTTGTTGCACTCTTTGCATTCTAATCTTTCTTTGCAATTAACAGTCTTCAATGCTTTCTTTAACAGATGTGTTTTCAATTCTTTTCTTCTCTTCTTGTCTTATAAAAATAAATTTCTCTCAAAACATGAAAGAGGCTATACCGTACTGCGTGCTTTTTTTGCGACTTCTGGATTTCATACAGCTTACTTGTTCACCGAGCTAGAACAAACGTCGCATAATCACCATCCCCTATTTGAAAATTTACGATTATGACAGCATGCGGTGAGGTGCACGCGGCATGTGTGGGCCCAAGCCAAGCATGCAACTGGCATTCTGATACTCTATGCACGTGCATGCTGCCTGCGCCCATGCCCGTGCAGCCAGCATTGTCATGACGTAGTTTTTGGGATGTTTGGTGTTTTGGGAAATTTTGAGCAAATTCTGGATGTTCGAGCATGCGGATGTTCTATGCAATGCAACCAGCAGCCCATATGTTCTATGTTCTCTTTACGGTCGTATGTGCACATTTGGTTAACTCTACTACTACTAATGGGAAAGTTGACGAGCCTATGCTGAATTCATCAGGAAAGGTGTACTTTGTTGAGCCCATTGAGGAGAAGGATACCTTCTTTTTTTCGAAGAGGTGTTTCAATGCCTAGGCCGTCTTTTGACAATGAGGTGTTAATATTACCTAGACTTCATGCTAAGAACGGGTTGTGAATTTATAATCAAGAATGCAGTTCGAGTATCATGTCTTTCAAATGATTTCCAACAGCTTGAATGTTTCTATAAGACAAGAATTTATGCTTAACTGTTTTAGAAAGCATGTTTTATAAAAATTGTCACTCACTAAGTCTTTCGACTTATCCTTTCAAATCATTTCTCACTTTTCAGGTATGGATTATGCATTCCCTAATGTTAAGCGTATTGCTTGCTGAGCCAACCAGTTACTAGAAATTGTTAAGTCATTTTGAAAGTTAGTTTTGACTTTGTAAGAAAAGTTCAGGATGAGCATGTCTATGTTTATTGTTAAAGTTCCAATGTTATAAGTTAGTTTAGTAAAAAGGTCACTGTCATGTTTAAAGCTTCTGCTGATGTATCACAATAGTTGTAACTAGTGGTTTAAGTTATTAGTTAAAGCATGTAGCTTGTGTATCGCTGTTTGTTTTGAGCATGCATTCATGTTGTAACTGGTAGTTAAGTTAGAAAGGTTAGTCGGTTGGTAAGTTTTGCCAAGGTATGGCAATCCTTGCCAACCCTCGCACCTTCTTTCAGAGCTAGATGTTGTTCAGAAAATAAGGAGCTTTGGGAGGGGGTGGTGACAACAACACCATCCCACTAGAGTACGCAAATGATGCATTATTGTTTAATTAAGTCATATATAACTTCCACAATTTGGATAGGAATTTAACTCATTAGAAGGTGTCCTATAGAATTTCTCAGTGAAAAGTTCAGAGAAGCTACAAACAAATGTCACTACCGAACAACAATCATATACATGGGTTAGGGCTTTGAGCAGCTGTGAACACAACTTAATAATAAATATGAAGTCGTCCTCTTTTCATCATTAGTCAGAAGAATTCTTAAACTTTCTAAAAATAATTGTCAAATAATTGATTATATAGTATGCCATTTATTTGGAATATACAATTTTTTCATTACCAGGAAAGGAGACTTCTCACTAAGTAAATGTAAAGAGACTAATGCTATAATTTGAATTGGAAAATATAATTTCATAATTAAGCATCGAATAGGGACTAGTTAAGAAGTACACACTTTAGTTTGCCAGAGTCCATGTTCTACACATGTTAGCCACTCTGTCATTGGTTTAGCAGTAAAACAAAGGATGTGTTTAGGAATGTGAGCCACACAAAAGGGAAAGAAAACAGAAGGCGCAGTGAGCCACACAAAAGGGATCGAAACGAATGTTCAGAAATATCGGAAGGATCGAAGAAATATGGAAGGAAAGACGAGGAAAAAACAACAGACCGGAGCAAGTTCAAGAAGGTAGAGATCCCGATCTTCAATGGAATAGACCCCGATTCATGGTTATTTTTCGCGCCGATCGTTATTTCAAATGCAAGATACACAAGTTGACTGACTCAGAGAAGTTAATGGTAGCGGTAATCAGTTATTAGGACCAGCTTTGGATTGGTATAGATCAATTGATGAATTGGAACAATTCAAGAGTTGGGAAGATTTGAAGCAAAGGTTGTTGTCCGATTTCAGAGACGATTCGGGATGGAACACTCGTAGGCAGATTCTTAAGGATTAAGCAGGAAACGACAGTAGGGGAATATAGAAACAGTTTCGATAAATATTTAGCTCCGGTAGCCTTCCTCCAGACCATAGTATTAGAAGAAACCTTTATGAATGGGCTAAGCCCATGGCATAAATCCGAAGTTGAAACGCTGGAGCCCATAGGTTTGGCCAAAGATGATGTAACTAGCCCTGAAATTGAAAATAGAGAGATGGTTCGTCGAGAATGTGGGCTTAGTAGTGTTTCGGGAATGAATCAACAATTCAAGCATAATAACGTAAAGCAAACCTCGACAGTAAACACCCAATCAGAAACCCACGGAAGGGAGCTGGCCAATGAGAAACGATTACGTTAAAAAGAGTGACGGCAGATGAAAAGAGGAGGGAAGGTCCGACCAAGCGTCTTTCCAACGCTGAATTTCAAGCACGGAGGGAAAACGGTCTGTGTTTTCAGTGTGAGGAGAAGTATCACGAGCTGGACATAGGCGTAAGGTGAAGGAACAGAAGGAATTACGGATGTTAGTAGTAAAGGAAATGGGAGAAGAACTGGAAATCATTGAGGATGAACACTTTGATGTGGAAAACGGAGGCCCAGACCATTGAAATTGAAAAAGTGGAGAATATGAATATAGAGCTGTCCATTAACTCAATTGTGGGGTTATCCAACCCTGGAACCATGAAACTGAAAGGGAAGATAAAAGAGACCAAAGTGGTAATAATCATCGACAGTGGAGCCACCCACAGTTTTATTGCAAAAAATTTTGTAACCACCCTTAGCCTACCAATGACAGAAAAACGTCCAACTATGGAGTGATTTTGGGGATCAGGGGTTGCGGTCAAAAGGAAAAGGAATCCGCAGTAATGTTGAAGTGACGGTAGGAGAGTGGAAAATTACAAACAACTTTTTACCCTTGGAATTAGGGGTGGTTGCACTCATTGGGCATGACTGAATTTGATATGAAAAATTTGGTGATGACATTCCGACATGGAGGAAGGAAGATAGAGATAAAGGGGGACCCTAGTGTCACCAAAACCCAAGTGAGCCTAAAGTCTATAATTAAGACATGGGGAGCTGATAATCACGGTTATTTGGTAGAATGTCGGGCCATGGAGGGAAGGCTAGCTGAGGAAGGCTTAGAGGATGAAGAAGTGCCAGCCACTGTTGACAACATGATCTCTCCTCTGTTGAGCAAATTTAATGATGTTTTTGATTGGTTGGAAGAGCTGCCTTCGAAGAGGAACATTGAGCACCATATACCCCTTCAGAAGGGGGTGGATCCAGTTAATGTCAGACCTTATCGTTACGCACATCGGCAAAAGGAGGAAATTGAAAGACTAGTTGATGAAATGTTGAAGACAGGCATCATATGACCGGGTACCAGTCTGTATTCCAGCCCAGTCCTTCTCGTGAAAAAGAAAGATGATAGCTGGCAATTTTGTGTAGATTATCGGGAGTTGAACAATGTCACTATCCCAGATAAGTTCCCAATTCCGGTCATAGATGAGTTATTCAATGAGCTGAATGGGGCCAACATGTTTTCGAAGATTTATTTAAAGGCGGGTTATCACCAAATCAGGATGCATCTGAGAGGTGTAGAGAAGACGGCCTTTCGAACACATGAGGGACACTATGAGTTCTTGGTCATGCCGTTTGAGCTAACCAATGCCCCCTCTACGTTCCAAGCATTAATGAACCACATCTTTAAGCCTTATATGAGAAGATTCGTATTAGTGTTTTTCGATGACATTTTGGTGTACAACAGGGGAGTAGAAGAACATGGACAGCATCTGGAAGTAGTCTTGGAGATCCTTCGAGAGAATGAATTGTATGTGAATTTAGCCAAATGTTGCTTTGCCAAAAGTAGAATAGGTTATTTGGGGCATTTCATATCCGAAAAGGGAGCTAAAGTTGATCCAGAAAAAATAAGGGCAATTAGGGAATGGTCGATTCCCACTAGTGTGCGAGAAGTTCGAGGTTTCTTAGGACTCAATTGATACTATAGGAAGTTTGGGCAGAATTATGGCAGTATCGAAAGCCCTTTGACACAGCTTTTGAAGACAGGAACTCATTGTTGGACTGAAGAAGCAAGTGCTGCCTTTGAGAAGTTGAAGATGGCAATGATGATTCTACCGACGTTAGCTATGCTGGACTTTAATCTACCACTCGAGATAGAAACATATGTATCTTGTTTTGGTGTGGGGCCGTTTTAGTACAAGCCAAGAGACAAATATCCTTCTTTAGTAAAACCTTATGCATGTGGGATAGAGCGCGACTGGTTTATGAAAGAGAATTGATAATAGTAAGTGTTTTGCGGTGCAAAGGTGGAGACCATATTTGTTAGGGAAGAAATTTACAGTGAAAACTGATCAGAAGTCGCTCAAATTTCGGCTAGAACAAAGGGTGATTCAACCCTAATACCAAAAATGGATAGCCAATCTTTTGGGATATTTCATTTGAGGTAGTCTGCAATCCTGGGATTGGAGAATAAGGCAGCCGATGCTCTATCTAGAACACCCCGTATAGTGCACTTAAATCAAATATCAGCCCCAACACTACTCGATTTAGTGGTGAGTCAAGAAGAGGAAAAGAGGGATCAATACCTACAGGAAATCCAGAAGAAAATAGAAAGAACAAAAAGTGAAAGTTCCAAACTTTTCAGTACAGCAAGGGGTATTGAAATACAAAGGAAGGTTGGTGATGTCAAAAACATCCGTTCTACTACCCACTATTCATGCATACCTATTCATGATTTTGTCTTTGGAGGACATTCAGGGTTCCTAAGAACGTACAAGAGGATGACCGGAGAGATTTACTAGGAAGGAATGAAGAAAAACATAAAGAAATACTATGAAGAATGTCTTGTATGCCAAAGGAATAAAACACTTGCATTATTACCTGCTGGATTGCTGCTGCCACTTGAGATTCCTAACACAGTGTGGTCGGATATTTCCATGGATTTTATAGATGGACTTCCAAAATCAGCTGGAAAAGAAGTGATTTTTGTGGTTGTAGATTGTCTGAGTAAGTATGCACATTTTTACAGCTATAAATCATTCTTACATGGCCAGCTTCGTAGCAGAAGTTTTTGTTAAAGAAGTGGTGAGATTGCACGGGTATCCGCAGTAAGTTGTATCGGATCAAGACAAAATCTTTATTAGTCATTTCTGGAAGGAAATGTTCAAGTTAGTGGGAACTAAAATAAATAGAAGGAAATGTTCAGGTTAGTGGGAACTATGCCCATATACACCAAGTTCGAATATAGAACTTGCTTCTTACTGAAAAAATAATGATTATTGGGACTTGCTATAAAGGGTATCCAATACTCGAAGTAAATGAATGATTACAAAATGATTGTTTCCTCAGTTTGAAGAAGAACAACAAAAAAGAAAAGAAGGATAAAAAAAAAAAAAAACAAACTTTCTTTTTGAAATTCTAAAAGAATCCAAAAAGACTTCAAAAGGTGCAACCAAGAAAGGAGGTCAAAGAAGGGCTCTGATAGACCCCCCTATCATACGTCAATATAGTCGAAAAAAAAAGAGAGAGATCACAAGGGAACACACATGCGAAGAAGAAAAGATTTAAAGGACTGTTAGAAGAAAAGATTTAAAAAGCTTGTTGGGCGTCGGTTAGATTTGAGGAGATTTAGGAGGGTCGTTAGGTGTTGATTAGAATAAATAAGGATAGGGAGGAAAGAGGAGGGTATGCTGAGTTTAGAAGAAAATTGACTCATGCTCTTCCTTGAGCGATAGGATAGCAGAGAGGGAATTAGATTGTTTTTCGAATTGAGTCCTCCTCAATTTGAGTGTTCTGATATTTTGATTTTCCTTGTAACTCATTCTTTGATTGAAGCAATAAAAGTTCTAATTGGATTTCCAAAAGAGTTCTATCAAATTGGTATCAGAGACAGTTTTTTCTGACCAAGAGGAAAATGATGGTCCAAACACGAATGAAGGAGAGAATGGAGGCGCACGACCAGGAGATGCATTTGATGAGAAGCGAGATAAGCAAAATTTCGACAATGAAAGAAATATTAGCCACGATCAGCGTACAGACAAAGAAGACTCACAAAATGTTGATAATGTTCATGGAATCGATTACCAGAGAGCATATCGTTATGAGTGAGAAAATGGCCGAGTCGAGTGTGCGAGAGACAGTATCAACAATAACGAATAAGAAGGAAGGCTCGATCGAAAAGGACCATGAGCACGAAACAAAGGATGGAAAGATAGAAGGAGAAGACGGAGCGAACGAGCATAATAAGTTCAAGAAGGTTGAGATGCCAGTTTTCAACACGGAAAATACCCAATTTTTGACCCTTTCGAGCAGATAGATATTTTCAGATACACAAATTGACTGATGCTGAGAAGGTCCTGGTTGCGACCATTAGTTTTGAAGGCCCGACGCTGAACTAGTATAGGGCGCAAGAAGCACACGACAAGTTTACCAGTTGGTCGAACCTCAAGGAGAGAATACTCATCCGTTTTCAATCAGCAAAAGAGGGGTCCATATGCGGACAATTTTTTAGGATCGGATAACAGACGACAGTAGAAGAATATCGAAACCAGTTATATAAGCTGATGGAACCGTTATCCGATCTACAAGACAGAGTGGTGGAGGAAACATTCATGAACGGTTTACTGCCGTGGATTAAAGCAGAAGTGGATTTTTGTCGTCCGGTCGACGTGGCTCAAATGGTGCACGCGGCTCAACTCGTAGAAAATCGAGAGATAATTCACAATGAGGCCAACCTTAAGGGGTACGCCCAAGGAAAATATCCGCCTCAAGGTTCTAGGCAAAATACGAGTGCTGCGACGGTGAACGATAGCGACAATAAGAGAAATACATTATTTTCGATGAGAACGATTACTCTGAGAACGACATCCAGAGAAGTTAAGAGAGGGGCAGGCAAAGCGATTGTTAGACGCGGAGTTTTCAAGTCAGGAAGGAAAAAGGACATTGTTTTCCGTTGTAATGAGATATATTATCATGATCATCGATGCAAAAACAGAGGGCAAAGAGAGTTGAGAATGTACGTGGTCAGGGCGAATGATGAAGAATTTGAAATCATAGAAGAAGTGGGAGAAAATGAATTGTTTGGAAATCACATAAGAAGATCATGTTGTCATCGAACTGTCAATTAATTCGGTGGTGGGGCTGAACAATCCGAGGACAATGAAGGTGAGGGGGAATATCAGTGAGCGAGAAGTTTTCATTTTCATTGATTGTGGAGCAACGCACAACTTCATCTCCGAAAAGATAGTAAAGGAGTTACAACTGGCCACGAAGGCAACGTCGCACTATGGTGTAATCTTGGGCTCGGGGGAGGCGATAAAAGGTAAAGGAGTATGTGAGGACGTGGAAATCAAGTTGAACGGGTGGAAGGTGGTGGAAAATTTGTTACCCTTAGAATTGAGAGGGGTAGATGTTGTGTTAGGAATGCAGTAGTTGTATTCATTGGGCATGACGGAAGTAGATTGGAGGAACCTCACAATGACTTTTGTGCAACAAGGAGAAAAGGTAGTGATAAGAGGAGACCCAAGTTTGACCAAATCCAGAGTGAGTCTCAAGAACATGATCAAAAGTGTGGAAGGATTCGTGATCGAGTGCCGAGCAATGGAGAGAGTCTTTGAGCCACAGGAAGATAACGGGATTGAAGAAGTATTAACTACTGATGAAGCAGTATCGGTCGTGTTGAAGAATTTTGAAGATGTTTCTAATTGGCCGAAGACACTACCCCCGCAAAGAAATATTGAACATCACATTCATTTGAAACAGGGCACTGATCTGGTAAATGTTCGACCCTATAGATACGCTTATCAACAGAAAGCTGAGATGGACAAACTTGTGGATGAGATGTTGACAGCGGGAATTATCCGTCCCAGCAACAGTCCATATCTAGTCCAGTTCTATTGGTAATGAAAAAAGATGGCAGCTGGCGTTTTTGCGTAGACTACCAAGCGCTGAACAATGTAACCATTCCAGACAAATTCCCTATTCCGGTGGTTAAGGAGCTTTTCGAATGAATTAAATGAAGCAAACTGGTTTTCAAAGATTGATTTGAAGGTGGGGTACCATCAGATCAAAATGTGTGGAGAAGACATCGAAAAAGCAGCATTCCGAACACATGATGGACACTATGAATTTATGGTTATGCCATTCGGCTTAACTAATGCCACATCCACTTTCCAAGCTCTGATGAACTCAACATTCAAACCATTTTTGCAGAAGTTCATATTAGTGTTTTTCGACGACATACTAATCTACAGTGAGAACTTGGAACACCATTTGAAGCACATTGGGTTAGCATTGGAAATCCTGAGAAAGAATGAGTTATATGCAAACAAGAAGAAGTGCAGCTTCGCACAAGAACGTATTGATTATTTGGGTCATATCATTTCAAGACAAGGAGTTGAAGTGGACCTTGAGAAAATCAGAGCAATCACGGAATGGCCTATACCCAGTAATATAAGAGAGGTACGGGGATTCCTAGGCCTCACCTGTAACTAAAGAAAGTTCGTTCAGCACTATGGCTCCATTGCCGCACCATTGATTCAACTACTTAGGAAAGGGGGATTCCAGTGGACTGAGGAGTCTAAGGAGGCATTCCAACAACTACAAAATGCGATGATGACCCTGCCCGTTTTGGCGTTGAAAAAATTTCAATGCCACATTTGAAATGGAAACCGATGCATCGGGATATGGGGTAGGAGTCGTACTCGTCCAAGCCAAGCGTCCCATAGCATACTTTAGTCATACGTTAGCCTCAAGAGATAGAGCCAAGCCTGTACATAAAAGGGAATTAATGGCAGTGGTCTTGCATGTGCAACGATGGCGACCATATCTGTTGGGGAGAAAATTTATTGTGAAGACCGATCAGAAATCCTTGAAGTTCTTGTTAGAACAAAGAGTGATACAGCTTCAGTATCAGAAATGGGTAGCGAAGCTAACGGGATACTCATTTGAGGTGGTCTACAAACTCAGCTTGGAGAATAAAGCAGTAGACGCCTTGTCTTGGATGCCTCCTACAATTAACCTCGGTAGCATAACAGCTCCTACATTGGTTGACATTCTGGTGACTAAAAAGGAAGTCAAAGCGTATGAAAAATTAAGCAAAATAATGGAAGAACTACAAGCAATGGAAGAAGTAACAGAGGGTAAATTCTCCATCCGACAAGGTATGTTAAGATATAAGGATAAGTTTGTGTTGTCCAAAACATCTACATTGATACCCACAATCCTACATACTTACCATGATTCGGTACTTGTGAGGAATGTGTAATATGTCAGAAGAACAAGTCCCTAGTGTAACGAGCATACTTGTCCAAGGTGTGTTTACCTATGGCCGTATGCTCCGATTAGCCCCAATTTACCTTGTCTTTATGTCTTGCACGTAGCTTAGGTAGTTGCTTTCAATTTCAAGTCGATATGCTTGGGTGTGACGTTTCGGCATTTTCATATGTTAAAAATGTACTATAGGGGAGGCATACCTGTTGAATCCCTGCCCAAGCCTTGTCGTACTCTTTGCAGTCTATGCTTTCTTATTGCAATTGACAGTCTTCAATGCTTGTTTTAACAACGTTTTCAATCAATTTAATCATCTTTCATGTTTTCTAAAACTATTTTTCCAAGAACGTGAGGGGAGGTTGAAGTATGTGTTAAAGTTGTCTGCGATTTGCAGATTTTGATCGGCTGACTTGTTCGCCGAGCTAGAACAAGTGCCGCACAATCGTTCACAATCGTGTATGGGTTTCGTAAGGGTTACACAGTAAAGGAAGAGTAAGAATTTGAGTGGAGAAACTCCAAATTGGGATCAACACGTGGGCAACAACATGGCTTCTCACCAACATGAGAACTCAAAAGAGACAGCAGATATTCTAGAGAAGCCAATGAACTCTTGGGATGTGAATCTGCACTTTCCTGCAATAGTTTGAGTGTGAATTAGTTCTCTGAAAACACCTGCAGAGGATAATCCACGGCAAAACAGAATAACTATAAAAAAACCACTTGCAAGTAGAAGAAAAAGGAAGTACATTTATACCTTCCCTGTCAAAGTGATATCCCTCATCAACGGATATGCATTTCTTTCCAGGAAGTAGCCAACAATTTTACAAACCCATGGGAGTTTAGGTTGTAATAAGAAAACAATTGTGTCCAACAATAGAGTTGCAGGTGTGTTAGAGTTCACAGGTGCAGCCAAAAGTTGATTCCTCAATTGGTTTCTATCAAGAACAACATCAAGTAAGAATAATTCGGAGGAAAAATAAAGGCAACTTATCATATATATAAATATGATTAGTCTGAATTCGTTTGCGGAAGGTAAAAAAACCTTTATGTCAATTATATATATCTGAACAAAATCTAAGAAATATATCACTTTTCAACAAAAGAAATATATCATATACAATTAAAGGATCATAGCATAGAAAGCCAACAAAATCAACAATGATAGATCAAACATCTGTTTTTCCATTCAAAACGTTAAAAAGGATAAGTTTTTAATAAGGAATGTTGAAATGGAAAAAACTAATTACCTATTATGGTGTACAATCTGGATGCAAGCATATGCAAATTTCTTAACTCTGTAATCCACTAAGGCCTTGTTAAGTACATAATCCTTGCTAGCGAAAATGCTCAACATATCCCCTATATATGTAAGAGAGAGAAAGGTTAGAAAGTACTAACACTAAGAGATATGTGCTATCAATTAGAAACACTTTAAGATGACATTATCAATTAGAAAACCAAGTATTAAGCAACATAAGGGAAAATAACAAACAAGGGCACCACAGTGGTTCAGAAACCAATCAATATTTCCATTTGTCACTTTTATAATAATTTCCCAAGGGAAAATCCTCATAATAAGCTTGAGTACCACCTAATAACGTGTTCAAATGTTACCATAAGCAAAAATGAGTGATCCTAAAATTCATATGACAAGGAAAGTCGTCAACTAGCAACCGCCAAATAACAGTTATATGGCTAGAATTAGTTTTCTCCAACTTCAAGAAAATAAAACATATTAAAACAAAAGGAATTATGGTGCAAAATAATGAATATGCTGCAAAGGTAAGAAGTTTCTGAAGGTAAAAATGGTCAATAAAAAACAACATATAATTTGACGTAAATCAAAGTAGAATTATTTCTCGCAATGAATTCTCTGCCAATAATGGCTAAGAGAAGGGGTATTTATTGAGAATTAGTTGGCCAGGCAGAAATCATCTAGGGCATAGTATTGTTTTAGGTCTGCGACATTAAAAACATAATGAATGTGTAAGTCTGGTGGTAGTTCTATTTTGTAAGCATTATCTCCGATCCTCTTTAGGACACGGAATGGTCCTAATTGTCTGTCTTTTAGTTTGTTGTATGTTTCGGTTGGAAATCGATTTTTTCTTAGGTGAATCATTACTAAATCTCCCTTGGTAAAGGTAGTTTGTCTTCTTTTTCTGTCTGTTGCGTCTTTGTAGGACTGAGTTGTTTCTTTTAGGTGATTGTGGACTTCTTCGTGTAAATTCTGGATTTTTTCTATCATCTTTTCTGCCTCTGATAGTTAGGGAACTCAACACATTTTACTTGACCTAACCAAGATGGCTCTTTGTATGTATATTGCATGTGTTGTTTGTTTTTTTCTATAGCTCTTGATTGTCTCACTTTTTTACGTTTTGCATTTGCAATTCTCTTTTCTTTCTTTGGTATGCAATGTGGTAACAAGGTCTTGCTAGAACCGGTGGGCTAACCTTTCTATGGTTCTAAACTTAGTTTCTAAGTTTGACTGCTCCCTTCGGAGTGACAACAAGCCTCGTTTTTCTCCCTACTATGGAACGGGGAGGATTCATTTTCTTTTCAAAGCCCTCGTCAAACTCAATGCTAAGTTTGACTGCTCCCTTCGGAGTGACAACAAGCCTTGTTTTCCCCTAATGTGGATCGGGGAGGATTCCTTCTCTTTTCAAAGCCCTCA
This sequence comes from Cucumis sativus, assembly GCF_000004075.3. Taxonomy (NCBI): domain Eukaryota; kingdom Viridiplantae; phylum Streptophyta; class Magnoliopsida; order Cucurbitales; family Cucurbitaceae; genus Cucumis; species Cucumis sativus. Next base: position 14,064,580 of record NC_026660.2, read on the forward strand.
TCAAACTCGATGCTGTGTTTAGAACGCTAAGAGTAGGTGGTCTGGTTTTGGTTAGGCCAAAAGTGAAGTTTTCCCCCATTTTTTATGGGCTTTTTCTAATGTATATTGGATATGTTGTTTGATTTTTTTTATAGCTCTTGATTGTCTTACTGTTTTATGTTTTGCATTGTCAAGTCTCTGTTTTCTTTCTTTGGTATGCAATGTGGTAACTAGGTCTTGCTAGAACCGGTAGGCTAACCTTTCTATGGTTCTACATTTAGTTCCTAATTAAGTTTGATTGCTCCCTTCGGAGTGACAATAAGTTTTGTTAATGTCGACCCTTTTCTAAAGGGATTTAGTTCACTGTGGCTAGGCAAGAGGTTTCTAACTCATGTTTGACAAGACAAATTTGTTAAAACCATCTTAGTTTCTAAAGAGTGCCTCCTATCCCTTTTTTACTCTATCTAGGCTAGGTTTGGACTAAGTGCATCATAGGTAAGTCACGACAAAGCAACAAAGGAAGACAAAGCTAGAAAAGTATTCATGCACTTATTTATTATACATGCAATCAAGCATTCACAACATACATACCATTTTCTCAATCATGCATTCACACCTCAATAAGAAATAGCTAAAAGGAGCTTACAACAAAAAAGACAGCCGCTTATTCTCAAATTTCAGCACATATACTCATCAAAATTTAGAATTTCACATTGCAAACCCGAGCTCAGTGCTCAAGGGTTGCCAATCATGCTTTTTATGCAAGATCTAATTAAGCTAAGAAGGTATAATGCTCATTTTGTATGGAAAGAATTCTGAAATTTTTTTTAAATTTGGGCAAAATTTGAACCCCGAAGTTTAGACTAAACATGCAAGCTAAGCAAGCTATTACCCACACCCACTCAAAAAATTGCTTTGTCTGTCCTAAAAGCTTTTGAAAATCAAAGTAAATGGAGAAAAATAAGGGGGAACTTTGGACTCCCCTAGAAGGATCGACATCCTTGACTTTGGTTTGAAGCTTGCATGGATAAACCTTTTCATTCCTTTTTAATTGATTATTCATCCTTGTTCCTGAAAATCAAAGGAAATTCTCTCAATTTTATATATTACTAAAATTAGGATACATATAAGTCTTAACTAGTCTAATAGCACCCTCCATTCATCTTCCCCTACACTGGCTATGGTATCAAAATTTTCAATTAAGTAATACGTCTACTAACGAACTTGAAAACAAAACACATCACACTAAAAAACACAAACATCACTTTAACCCAACAGAAGCTGCTCTTTTTACCCTTGCACTCACTATCACATTACTATCATGTTTGTCAACTGTCAAACTAACTCTTTTAAGTTATTTAGTGTGACTACAAAGTTATGAACACCATAATCTTAATTAAAACCTTTTAATAAACAAATGCCAAGTTACTACTCAACAATGGCAAGGAATTCAAAAAACATGACTGTAACGACCCAACTTTTCTAGGTAAGTCGAAGTCATTAATTTCAAATAAGGACCTGAGTTTACACAAAATCTCAATCTCAAACAATTTCAAAGTCTCAAGAAAAACAAAAATTTATACCTGGGCCCGGTTTAAAATAACCAGCACCTTCAAGACAAATTTACTAATTCGTGAATACAGTTCAACTATAAAATTTTCTAAACAATCTCAAGTACTAAACAAAACACGTGAAACAAAACATTTAGCGGAAGCAATTTAAAATAACCCCTATGGCAATCACGCTTCCTTTCTGCCCCTCGTCGGTTTGCCGTCTTTATTACCTTTGCCTGAAAATTAAACATAAGGAGGGTGAGTATAAAAATACCCAGTACGAGACCCTCTACTGGTCCCGTCAGGGGAAAATAAATTGTTAACATTCTATTGGGACACCCTGTACAGTCACAGTCTTGTGATCCCGTAGGAGGCACATTTCAGTCTAACGCCCCGAGGGACGTACATTTCAGTCTAGTGTTCTGCAGAAACACATATCAGTCTAATGCTCTTGAAGGTGCAGAATAATTGGTGATCCGTGTGACACCTACAAGGCACACATCCCAATAAAAGCTAACAATTTTTCCCCTCAGTCCATTCTAAACATCTTAACAGTCATTCACAGATCAGTTAAACATTCTCATCACGTAAACTCTTTATTTAACCTCAAACAGTCGTCTTACTCTAGTTTAGTCCAAGGTCAATAAAAAAACATATCATTACATCAGTTAACAAGCTAAACAATCATAACCTCCTCCTCAGTCACCAAGGGCACCACCATGACGTTTCTTCCGTTCACAAGCACACAACATAACAGTAGATTATACACTCAGTCTAGACAACAATCAATCTACTAATCAAATCCACACTTTATATAAGCAACATCTACGAGATTCAGTCGTTTCCACATCCTTATCTTTGTACACATACATAACTAGACAGTCACAACATATACTCAACCACAGTCTACATCAATCCATGCACATATATGTATTAATTTCTCCCAGTCAAACATAGCAAACATTAAACTTTAAGTCAATGCCCAAACATACATCATAACAGTCATCTCTACTCAGTTCAAATCAATACATCTTAATTAGTCATTATATATTAATTTTGTTGTTGAGTCTAGTAGAAAATCCCTTACTTTCAAGTTAGTTAAGCTCCTTAACCACGTTGAAGTCTACGAAGAACGAACCTAAACATTAAGACAATTTCTCAATAATTCTCTTCAACGCATCAATCATTTAAATTCAACCCAATGTGATTTTTTTTTTACAACTTACCCAAATCTTCACAAAACGAGTTCCAACTAGAATCAATTGTTTGCTGCGAACCCAATGAATTCGAGTGTTACCTTCAACCTATAATCGAACAGTAAACTATTTATCCAACCAATTAATCCAGCAATATTACTTGAGTTTATTTTGGAAACAGTTACAAATTTCATAACTTCAATCTTACCAATCAAAATTTAATGACTCGTGGCAAAGCAGGAACGACAGCGAACAACCCAATCGAATGGCGTGGGTTTGCTACCTGCGGCAGGACGAAGAAGGAACTCGACGCGCAGAAAGTTGGATCTGGGGTCTTTAGTTCGGTTCACGGTAGCGAATTAAAACCTGATTGCGCGGACGTCAAAGGTGTTATTCGCGGAAGAAGTCGAGCAGCAGCTTTGCGAAGAGACGACGTGCGACGGAGAGACTGTATACAGACGGACGGAGAGTCGCGCGGCAGTGCAGAAAACGGAGGAGAAAGGAATGGGCGGCGGCTGGGCTTGGCTTCGACGGAGACAGAGGCGATTAGGACGGGGCACGGCGACGCAGATCTGGACGACGGCGCGGAGACAGAGGTTGCGCGGCGCTGGGCAGAGGGTCAAACGGCGCTGGGCGAAGGGTCACACGGCGCTGGGCGGAAGGTCACACGGCGGCCTTGCTTCGCGAACAGAGATGGCGGCCGACGGTTGCAGCGGCGGCTGGGTATGGTAGAAAAGAAAGAGAAACGGAAGAAGAATAGGGGCGGCGACCGTGGATCGGAGAAGAAAAGAAGGATGAAAGCGATGGTGGTCGGTTGGAGGGTGCGGCTGGAGGTAGGGATCGGTGAAGGAGAAAATAGAAAAAGAAAATGAAGGGGAAATGGGGGTTGCGCGCGGGAGGAAGAAGAAAGGAAAAAAAATTCTTTTTTTTTTTTCTTTTCTTTTATTTAAATTAAATAATAAAACTAAAATATAAATAAATATATATATAATTATATTATCACATTTTCAAATCTTCTTTCTCCCCCTTCATCATATTTTCTTCAAAAAAATAAATCTTGTACAAATCGAATAATTTTCTTAAAATAAATTACCTTCGAGTTTGGGGCGTTACAATGACAGCTATATTGTAACTTGGCACTTGGGGACTTTAATGGTGTCAATATTGTAACTTCTGGTGCCATGACAAATATTGGTGACTGTCAAGATAAGTTCGCATAGCCACCGAAAGATACATCGTTGCTTTTGAAGAATGACAAGACTCTAAATGATATATGCAGCATTATTTTGGTTATATCCAATCTTCTTTGAAGGCTATGTACTTGAAGATTTTAATCAATAAATAAAATGAAGTTTAATTTTTAAAATAATAACATTACAATGGGATGGCGATTGGAATTGATTACTTTGGTTAAAATTTAAGATTAGATTAAAAAAATCAATTAATAGATAATTCCATCCAATCAAAATAACTAAATAAAAGACGAGATTTGAAAATATAATATCCTAATAGACACTAATAGACTTATATTAATAGATAATTTCCTGCCGATGAAAAATTACTAAAGTTGTACTATATTTTATAAATATTTCAAAACATTACATAAACACTAATTAAAGTTGGGTTTAGTAGCAAAAGGTTACAAATTTATTGACACCTTTTTTAGGAAAAAAAATACCTTGACATGATGTAAACTAAATTTGTAATCAGCATTGAAATCTTTACTATACTAAATGGGCTCGTGGAGAAAAAATTATATACATCTATTTTATTCTTAAATTGTCGAAAAAAAATTATATTACCTTTTGTGATCTAACGTAGTTGTGACTTTTATAGTGTAAGTGTCCATTTTAATGTTTGGAAAGATGATTTTTCCAATTTTTTAGTTTACAAAATAAAGTTCTATATTTCATAAAATAAAACCTTATGTTGAATATATGTAACTAATGTTGATAGGATGTGATTGGTTGATCTTCAAGATACGATGCATTCTGTTTAGAGTGGAGATGGTTGCACACACATCAAATTGGTGCATTGATTCCTCCAAATTTACATGTGAAATGTAAATGTAAAAGAAAAACAAAACAAACTCTTGCAGTTACACATTAGGAAAAAAAAACGTCACGAAATTCCAAAGTTCAAAAGAAAACAAACATACACAGGGATTTAATTGATTCAAAGTAGTAACAAATGGTGAAAAAATGCATAATTTGTTGTGATTTCACATTAACATGTTAGAATAAAAAATTATCGTATTCTATATATTACAATATTGGATCAAATATTAATACATTAATTTAATTATTTAATTACTACATCAATGAATTTCTTTTTCTTTTTTAAATAATAATTTTACCATTAATATTATATAATATTTGTTTATTATATGCTAAAGCATATTTAAAAATTAAATAGAATTAAGAGATTTCACGTGAATTTATGCACATGTTTCAACTGAAAAGATGGAAACAATAGTCACAAATTATTTTTTCCTAAAACAAAACATTCGTAACCAAATCTAAATATGCACTTTCATAACTAAGGACCAAAACTCATATTACGTAGAATTGAGCATGGTTTAAATGAAATTATTAACAAAATACTTACACTTTAAACCAGGTTTTTTGGCAACATACATAGTGAGAAAATTCCAAATTTACCCTCTTACTTGTATCTTTTCAATAAAAAGTGCATCTTAGTTGTAATTATGTCAAAATAAAAATAAAAAAATAACTCGTCAGTTAACGTGGTTATTCATTAATTGATTTGGGTGAACTTTCTGAAGATAAAAATAACAAAAACAAACAAACAAAAGACTAGAACATGTTATTTAATTATGTAATTACAACTTCCCTTTCTCCTCCGTGAGAAAAAAAACCATTTCTCTAAATTTCATCTATATATGTGTATTGATCAAATGACCCATATCAATAAGGACACAAAATTGGCAAAGAACAAATAAATTAAAATGGACAATAACTCTTGTTTCATTACTTTCTCTCTCATTGGAGTTCTTTTGTTCACCATCATTTCAAATGTGGCATCATCTAACGACGTTGTTTCTACCATCTGTTCAGAAATCTCAAATCCACAATTTTGTTTAAGTGTGTTGAAATCTGCAGGCACTACAGATCTAAAAGGCTTGGCTGTATACACCTTAAACCTTGCTCATTCAAATGCTGGCAAATCTTTGATCCTAGCCAACTCACTAGCAAAAGCCACCACCAATCCTCAACTTAAGCAACGATATTCATTTTGTGCTGAGAGCTATGATGAAGTTGTTGGTGACATTGAAAATGCTCAAAACGACTTGGCACTTGGGGACTTTATTGGTGTCATTATTGCAACTACTGGTGCCATGACAACTCTTGGTGATCACTGTCAGAATAAGCTCTTGCAGCCGCCGAAGGATACATCGTTGCTTTTAAAGAATAGCAACACTCTAGATGATATATTTAGCATTATTATGGTTATATCCGATCATCTTTGAGGGTTATGTACTTGAACATTTTGATCAATAAATAAACTGAAGTTTAATTTTTAAAATAATATTACAATGTGATGGTGATTGGAATTGATTACTTACTTTGATTAAACTTGAGAAGATAAAGAAAATCAATTAATAGAAACGTTCACCGACACACATTGTCAGCACGTCGGAGAAAGCCTAAACTTTTTTTTCTTTTCTTTTACGTTCTGTTTTCTTTTCTTTGTTTGCCATCATCATCGTCATCTTCTTCTTCTTCTAGCTTCTTACGTTCTGTTTCAATTGCATACTTCTGTTATTCTTGTAATTTCTTCGTGGTTTTCTTTTTAACTTTGTGTTTCAGTGTGGATTCATAAACACATTTTTCAGTGCTCTGGATTCTGGATCTGTTATGATTTGAAAGGGTACAGTGAAGTGAAAAGTTGAAATGGAAAAGAAAAAAAAGAAGAAAAGAGGACACTTCTCGCGGTGGTGGCGGCAAAGACTGACGTCGACGACAACACAACTCTCCTCCTCTCCCTATATCTCGGCCGATTTTGGGTTTATTTTCGTTTTGCATTCTGTTATGTGTAGAAGGGAGAATAAATAGTGTGGACTTTCCCCGACATCTTCGAAAACGTTGGGAAATTTACCTTTTCGCCGACGTATGTAGTACACACGTCGGAGAAAGTTTAAATAATAAATTCATTATTTAAACTTTCCCCGACGTACTCCTGTCATACGAGTCTAAATTAAATTTAATGCGTTCTCCTTCGGCGATGTGTGTCAAGGTGACGTTGGAAAAAGTTTAAACACTAATGCAATTATTTTAAATCACATATGTTATCGCTTATATGGCATAAGAGTCTATTAACGATAGAAATCTATCTTGATAGGTTTTGCTACATTTACAATTTTTAAAAAATATTCTTATATACTTAACTATTATTCCTAAAATTGCTAACCCATTATACTTACCCTAAGTTAAATGTATAATGTCAAAAGTAAGTTTACTACGAAGGTAATCTATGTGACCCTTTTATCCTAACGTAGGAAGTTTGTTCCACTCCATACCATTATTGAACTAAAAGGATTAAGTGTGTATTAATATGTTTAAACAAGTATAATTATAGCAAAATCTATAAGTGATATATTGATATTAGCAATACAATACGCGTCACATATGCAAACATTTTGTGTCTAATCGTTGTATTTACAATTAACTCCATTAAAATATTACAAATAGAAATAGAACTCTTTAATCTATGTTCAGTTAGGATCACAAACTACAAAATGAAAGCATGGAACAAATTTAATTTTTTTTTTCTTTAAAGGAAATTTTGTGTGTAGCACATTATATTTTTTTCTTTCCTTTAAAAAACATTATTGATCTTATGATATTTGACATATATTATATTTTTTTAAGAATGTAAATAATGTAAATAATGTGCCAAATAATTGAAAACATGTTATCCAAAACAGAGAATGGTTAAGAAATTGTTGACATTTAGTCAAATTAATAAATAATTCAAAATTGTGTTTGATTTTTGAATTTGAAAAGATAGTAAATTAGAAGTGTTTTGAAATAGTATTTACGAGAAGATTTTTAATTTTAAATAGCATTATAGTAGCTATGGATGGTTATATAATAGTCTACACAATCTTTGTCACAAATGATTAATTCGATTTTTTAAATCAAGTCTAATGTTTTTTTTTTTTTTTTTTGCCTATTTCTTACCATAATTTACATTTTTTGTAAGTATAATGGTTGAATGCAAAAAGAGAGCTGACTAGTAAGTGCAAAAAGAGATCTCACAAGCTTCTGCAAAAGCTAATCAAGCAACCCAAATCATAAACGAGGAGAAAAGTTGATTGGTTAAGCTTTGTTGTAGTAAAGAAGTCAAAGTGAACATGGAACGTTCTTCACTCTCAAAGAACATCGCCAACATATAGATTATATACTTTTTCTGGTATTGACCCAAAAAACACAATCCAAGTGTATTTTTGGTGAGATGCATAGTTTAACTAAACCGTGTTATTACAAAATTTTTAATTACTAGGAACTCCTAATGAAACGAATACATTATTTTTATAATTACGAGGTAAAATGGAAACATACAAACTACTAAAAAAAGTTGCAATTCGATTATTGGGATTCAATCTACTCTCCATGAATGTTCTTGAAATGAGAGTTTTTAAGCAGCTACAACTTGCTTATGTATAAAAGCAAAACCCTTCTCAACGCCTACCTTCAGTTTTGGCTTTAGAGCTTCAAGTGATTTTTGCCCCTACTCAGATAAACCCTGAAGATCAGATGTTACAAAGGCTTCAATTCCACATGCAAAAATCATGTTCATGAACCAAAAGCACCTTAAGCTTCTCTTCGATATCTTTGAGCTCACTGGATAAAGAACTGATTTCTAAAGCAATCATCTCTACCATATCCTCATCGTTCCCACTGTCTTTTAATAAGGTTGGCATGATAATCACAACAAAGAAGAAGAAACTAAGATCAATTTAACAAATTTTATGTTGGGAAACTTTTTTAAGAACAACTACTTATAAACCAACCTTAGCTTTGGCCTCACATTCCTTGAATTTTCTAAAAGTAGATACCACCTGTCCGGGCAACCCACACCAACCAACCAAGAGTAAGTTAGTGTGAAAGACACTTATTTAATGAAGAATATGTAAAAGAGGTCATTCCAACTGTTACACATAATAGTATTGGAGGCAGATAACCTTGCCATACCTCATCAAGTTCTGATATTGATTGAGCTAGTTTTTGATACTCTGTGGGGTTTGAGACAATATCTGGATTGACCAGCTTAACCTAAATAATAATATCGATAGTGATTATTGTGTAGGAAAATATTAAAGCTATAACCAAATCAAAAGCATAATTGGAAATACATCAAAGATGTAAATGCAAATTTCAAAAGTGGATCTACAGAATGTAAGGGGAAGAAACTCAAATAAAATTACTTTATTAGTTATACGACTACTATAGAGATTCCAGATACACCACAGTTCCACGTCCTCTTTCAGGAGGAAAGCAATGGTTAAAAATTAATTGTGAAAACTAAAGAAGGTCCTGTTCAAATCCTAACAGCAATAGGAAAGCAAGGAGTTATAAGGTGATCACTATAGCCAAATCCAAAATGCATTCAATATTTGTCTTCCAATTTCATTATCAAGTGCATAGGCAAGGTCCCTAGTGAGGAAGTTATTCGTTCTTTTCTTCATTTTCTATAGCTCTAGAAGTAGCTAAATGGAATCGTCAAGCACCTAATCTATTAATTTTAAAACTCAAAAGTTCACCGCGGGATTCTAGTCACTGCTGAAACAACATAGAGTTCACTAGTTCCACAGTTAAATTAATTGCAAATTGCATTTCCTGGCATTTTCAAGAAAAAAAAAATGCACAAATCATAATATGATGAAGTAGAAAAATTTTGTGAGCTCGACTTTTCCAGGACATATCTTAGCTACTTCTCCTATTCCAGCTCGATAACCATTGTACTTTAACAATTGAAACATTAATCCAATAGTTAACAATGTTCTGCACTTTATGCCCTTACATTTCCAACAACTTGATGCATACATCAGTAGTTAACACAGGCACGAGCTCTTAAATTCAATGCAAAATAACAGTCCCATTCCAAGCATAGACACCAAATACAAACAATTGATGGACTTGAATCAGTGAAGAAATAAGAATGTCATTTAACAGCAAAGCACAAATTACCGATAATTTTTTCCACGTCTTCTCAGCAGATTCCAATTTCACGATCAAATAAGGTTCCTAAAATAAAGCAATCACCATCATCATTTTCCACAAATATGATTCGAACTAGTTTTACCACAAATTAATTTCTAGTAACTTGAAGAAAAACTCAGTGAACTCAAAGCATAACGAAACTCAAGTTCTGTTAAAGCCAATCCGAACAATAAGATATAGACATATTGTGTTCTCGAAAGAAAAACATTCAATAAATCTAACAGCCATGCAAATTAGAGTTGAAGCTCTAAAGGGAGGTGCAAAGCATTTAAGTTCCAGAGAGCATCTTCTGAAGGCGATGAGCCCATAAGATGAAAAAAAGGCCTCAAGTGAGGAAGAAAGACGCCATCCAAACATGAAAAAAGGAAGAAAGGCAAGATTTTGGTAGCTCCAGACCTGAGGGAAGCCAACAAGGTGGCGAGGGAGGCAAGGCCCCAAAGTTTAGCATTGCCAGCAAAGTGAAGGTAGAGAAGGACCTTTCCTTTCGACGTGGCCCTCCGAGAGTTTATGGACGCCCCAATTGGGGCGTTTGGATGGAGTAAGTTCTTCAAGGGACTTCCAAGATTCGATGGAGGTTGTCAAGAAATTCTACGCATCAGATTACAACCACTACAAGGAATTTCAGATCAACCAACACAATTTAACACTATTGGGAGAATCCACGAATTCTTGGTCAAGTAGAAGAACCTCCATGTGGAAGAAACAAATTGTGAACGTGTCGAAGACCTTGAAGTGTGGAAATGGAAGATCAAAGAGTTCCAGCTTCGCCAGTCGACAGGGACGTCAACTGTTTAAGTAGGGGAGAATGTCAAGAGCATGCTTGTCCAAGGCATTGTTTGCCCATGGCCGCATGGCCGAACATCCTCAAACCGCCTTATATTTATGTCTTATACTTAGTTTAGCCATTTTGTTTCCTTTTGTTGTCGCCGACCTAGGGTGTGACGTTTCAAAATTTTCATATGCAAGTCTGTCATAGCTAAAAATGTTTAAAATGTACTATAGGGAAGACATAGTAGTTGAATCCCTGACCAAGCCTTGTTGCACTCTTTGCATTCTAATCTTTCTTTGCAATTAACAGTCTTCAATGCTTTCTTTAACGATGTTTTCAATTCTTTTCTTCTCTTCTTGTCTTATAAAAATAAATTTCTCTCAAAACATGAAAGAGGCTATACCGTACTGCGTGCTTTTTGCGACTTCTGGATTTCATACAGCTTACTTGTTCACCGAGCTAGAACAAACGTCGCATAATCACCATCCCCTATTTGAAAATTTACGATTATGACAGCATGCGGTGAGGTGCACGCGGCATGTGTGGGCCCAAGCCAAGCATGCAACTGGCATTCTGATACTCTATGCACGTGCATGCTGCCTGCGCCCATGCCGTGCAGCCAGCATTGTCATGACGTAGTTTTTGGGATGTTTGGTGTTTTGGGAAATTTTGAGCAAATTCTGGATGTTCGAGCATGCGGATGTTCTATGCAATGCAACCAGCAGCCCATATGTTCTATGTTCTCTTTACGGTCGTATGTGCACATTTGGTTAACTCTACTACTAATGGGAAAGTTGACGAGCCTATGCTGAATTCATCAGGAAAGGTGTACTTTGTTGAGCCCATTGAGGAGAAGGATACCTTCTTTTTTCGAAGAGGTGTTTCAATGCCTAGGCCGTCTTTTGACAATGAGGTGTTAATATTACCTAGACTTCATGCTAAGAACGGGTTGTGAATTTATAATCAAGAATGCAGTTCGAGTATCATGTCTTTCAAATGATTTCCAACAGCTTGAATGTTTCTATAAGACAAGAATTTATGCTTAACTGTTTTAGAAAGCATGTTTTATAAAAATTGTCACTCACTAAGTCTTTCGACTTATCCTTTCAAATCATTTCTCACTTTTCAGGTATGGATTATGCATTCCCTAATGTTAAGCGTATTGCTGCTGAGCCAACCAGTTACTAGAAATTGTTAAGTCATTTTGAAAGTTAGTTTTGACTTTGTAAGAAAAGTTCAGGATGAGCATGTCTATGTTTATTGTTAAAGTTCCAATGTTATAAGTTAGTTTAGTAAAAAGGTCACTGTCATGTTTAAAGCTTCTGCTGATGTATCACAATAGTTGTAACTAGTGGTTTAAGTTATTAGTAAAAGCATGTAGCTTGTATCGCTGTTTGTTTTGAGCATGCATTCATGTTGTAACTGGTAGTTAAGTTAGAAAGGTTAGTCGGTTGGTAAGTTTTGCCAAGGTATGGCAATCCTTGCCAACCCTCGCACCTTCTTTCAGAGCTAGATGTTGTTCAGAAAATAAGGAGCTTTGGGAGGGGGTGGTGACAACAACACCATCCCACTAGAGTACGCAATGATGCATTATTGTTTAATTAAGTCATATATACTTCCACAATTTGGATAGGAATTTAACTCATTAGAAGGTGTCCTATAGAATTTCTCAGTGAAAAGTTCAGAGAAGCTACAAACAAATGTCACTACCGAACAACAATCATATACATGGGTTAGGGCTTTGAGCAGTGTGAACACAACTTAATAATAAATATGAAGTCGTCCTCTTTTCATCATTAGTCAGAAGAATTCTTAAACTTTCTAAAAATAATTGTCAAATAATTGATTATATAGTATGCCATTTATTTGGAATACAATTTTTTCATTACCAGGAAAGGAGACTTCTCACTAAGTAAATGTAAAGAGACTAATGCTATAATTTGAATTGGAAAATATAATTTCATAATTAAGCATCGAATAGGGACTAGTTAAGAAGTACACACTTTAGTTTGCCAGAGTCCATGTTCTACACATGTTAGCCACTCTGTCATTGGTTTAGCAGTAAAACAAAGGATGTGTTTAGGATGTGAGCCACACAAAAGGGAAAGAAAACAGAAGGCGCAGTGAGCCACACAAAAGGGATCGAAACGAATGTTCAGAAATATCGGAAGGATCGAAGAAATATGGAAGGAAAGACGAGGAAAAAACAACAGACCGGAGCAAGTTCAAGAAGGTAGAGATCCCGATCTTCAATGGAATAGACCCCGATTCATGGTTATTTCGCGCCGATCGTTATTTCAAGATACACAAGTTGACTGACTCAGAGAAGTTAATGGTAGCGGTAATCAGTTATTAGGACCAGCTTTGGATTGGTATAGATCAATTGATGAATTGGAACAATTCAAGAGTTGGGAAGATTTGAAGCAAAGGTTGTTGTCCGATTTCAGACGATTCGGGATGGAACACTCGTAGGCAGATTCTTAAGGATTAAGCAGGAAACGACAGTAGGGGAATATAGAAACAGTTTCGATAAATATTTAGCTCCGGTAGCCTTCCTCCAGACCATAGTATTAGAAGAAACCTTTATGAATGGGCTAAGCCCATGGCATAAATCCGAAGTTGAAACGCTGGAGCCCATAGGTTTGGCCAAGATGATGTAACTAGCCCTGAAATTGAAAATAGAGAGATGGTTCGTCGAGAATGTGGGCTTAGTAGTGTTTCGGGAATGAATCAACAATTCAAGCATAATAACGTAAAGCAAACCTCGACAGTAACACCCAATCAGAAACCCACGGAAGGGAGCTGGCCAATGAGAACGATTACGTTAAAAAGAGTGACGGCAGATGAAAAGAGGAGGGAAGGTCCGACCAAGCGTCTTTCCAACGCTGAATTTCAAGCACGGAGGGAAAACGGTCTGTGTTTTCAGTGTGAGGAGAAGTATCACGCTGGACATAGGCGTAAGGTGAAGGAACAGAAGGAATTACGGATGTTAGTAGTAAAGGAAATGGGAGAAGAACTGGAAATCATTGAGGATGAACACTTTGATGTGGAAACGGAGGCCCAGACCATTGAAATTGAAAAAGTGGAGAATATGAATATAGAGCTGTCCATTAACTCAATTGTGGGGTTATCCAACCCTGGAACCATGAAACTGAAAGGGAAGATAAAAGAGACCAAAGTGGTAATAATCATCGACAGTGGAGCCACCCACAGTTTTATTGCAAAAAATTTTGTAACCACCCTTAGCCTACCAATGACAGAAACGTCCAACTATGGAGTGATTTTGGGATCAGGGGTTGCGGTCAAAGGAAAAGGAATCCGCAGTAATGTTGAAGTGACGGTAGGAGAGTGGAAAATTACAAACAACTTTTTACCCTTGGAATTAGGGGTGGTTGCACTCATTGGGCATGACTGAATTTGATATGAAAAATTTGGTGATGACATTCCGACATGGAGGAAGGAAGATAGAGATAAAGGGGGACCCTAGTGTCACCAAAACCCAAGTGAGCCTAAAGTCTATAATTAAGACATGGGGAGCTGATAATCACGGTTATTTGGTAGAATGTCGGGCCATGGAGGGAAGGCTAGCTGAGGAAGGCTTAGAGGATGAAGAAGTGCCAGCCACTGTTGACAACATGATCTCTCCTCTGTTGAGCAAATTTAATGATGTTTTTGATTGGTTGGAAGAGCTGCCTTCGAAGAGGAACATTGAGCACCATATACCCCTTCAGAAGGGGGTGGATCCAGTTAATGTCAGACCTTATCGTTACGCACATCGGCAAAAGGAGGAAATTGAAAGACTAGTTGATGAAATGTTGAAGACAGGCATCATATGACCGGGTACCAGTCTGTATTCCAGCCCAGTCCTTCTCGTGAAAAAGAAAGATGATAGCTGGCAATTTTGTGTAGATTATCGGGAGTTGAACAATGTCACTATCCCAGATAAGTTCCCAATTCCGGTCATAGATGAGTTATTCAATGAGCTGAATGGGGCCAACATGTTTTCGAAGATTTATTTAAAGGCGGGTTATCACCAAATCAGGATGCATCTGAGAGGTGTAGAGAAGACGGCCTTTCGAACACAATGAGGGACACTATGAGATTCTTGGTCATGCCCGTTTGAGCTAACCAATGCCCCCTCTACGTTCCAAGCATTAATGAACCACATCTTTAAGCCTTATATGAGAAAGATTCGTATTAGTGTTTTTCGATGACATTTTGGTGTACAACAGGGGAGTAGAAGAACATGGACAGCATCTGGAAGTAGTCTTGGAGATCCTTCGAGAGAATGAATTGTATGTGAATTTAGCCAAATGTTGCTTTGCCAAAAGTAGAATAGGTTATTTGGGGCATTTCATATCCGAAAAGGGAGCTAAAGTTGATCCAGAAAAAATAAGGGCAATTAGGGGAATGGTCGATTCCCACTAGTGTGCGAGAAGTTCGAGGTTTCTTAGGACTCAATTGATACTATAGGAAGTTTGGGCAGAATTATGGCAGTATCGAAAGCCCTTTGACACAGCTTTTGAAGACAGGAACTCATTGTTGGACTGAAGAAGCAAGTGCTGCCTTTGAGAAGTTGAAGATGGCAATGATGATTCTACCGACGTTAGCTATGCTGGACTTTAATCTACCACTCGAGATAGAAACATATGTATCTTGTTTTGGTGTGGGGCCGTTTTAGTACAAGCCAAGAGACAAATATCCTTCTTTAGTAAAACCTTATGCATGTGGGATAGAGCGCGACTGGTTTATGAAAGAGAATTGATAATAGTAGTGTTTGCGGTGCAAAGGTGGAGACCATATTTGTTAGGGAAGAAATTTACAGTGAAAACTGATCAGAAGTCGCTCAAATTTCGGCTAGAACAAAGGGTGATTCAACCCTAATACCAAAAATGGATAGCCAATCTTTTGGGATATTCATTTGAGGTAGTCTGCAATCCTGGATTGGAGAATAAGGCAGCCGATGCTCTATCTAGAACACCCCGTATAGTGCACTTAAATCAAATATCAGCCCCAACACTACTCGATTTAGTGGTGAGTCAAGAAGAGGAAAAGAGGGATCAATACCTACAGGAAATCCAGAAGAAAATAGAAAGAACAAAAAGTGAAAGTTCCAAACTTTTCAGTACAGCAAGGGGTATTGAAATACAAAGGAAGGTTGGTGCTGTCAAAAACATCCGTTCTACTACCCACTATCATGCATACCTATCATGATTTTGTCTTTGGAGGACATTCAGGGTTCCTAAGAACGTACAAGAGGATGACCGGAGAGATTTACTAGGAAGGAATGAAGAAAAACATAAAGAAATACTATGAAGAATGTCTTGTATGCCAAAGGAATAAAACACTTGCATTATTACCTGCTGGATTGCTGCTGCGCACTTGAGATTCCTAACACAGTGTGGTCGGATATTTCCATGGATTTTATAGATGGACTTCCAAAATCAGCTGGAAAAGAAGTGATTTTTGTGGTTGTAGATTGTCTGAGTAAGTATGCACATTTTACAGCTATAAATCATTCTTACATGGCCAGCTTCGTAGCAGAAGTTTTTGTTAAAGAAGTGGTGAGATTGCACGGTAGCATGTATCCGCAGTAAGTTGTATCGGATCAAGACAAAATCTTTATTAGTCATTTCTGGAAGGAAATGTTCAAGTTAGTGGGAACTAAAATAAATAGAAGGAAATGTTCAGGTTAGTGGGAACTATGCCCATATACACCAAGTTCGAATATAGAACTTGCTTCTTACTGAAAAAATAATGATTATGGGACTTGCTATAAGGGTATCCAATACTCGAAGTAAATGAATGATTACAAAATGATTGTTTCCTCAGTTTGAAGAAGAACAACAAAAAAGAAAAGAAGGATAAAAATAAAAAAAAAAACAAACTTTCTTTTTGAAATTCTAAAAGAATCCAAAAAGACTTCAAAAGGTGCAACCAAGAAAGGAGGTCAAAGAAGGGCTCTGATAGACCCCCCTATCATACGTCAATATAGTCAAAAAAAAAAAGAGAGAGATCACAAGGGAACACACATGCGAAGAAGAAAAGATTTAAAGGATTGTTAGAAGAAAAGATTTAAAAAGCTTGTTGGGCGTCGGTTAGATTTGAGGAGATTTAGGAGGGTCGTTAGGTGTTGATTAGAATAAATAAGGATAGGGAGGAAAGAGGAGGGTATGCTGAGTTTAGAAGAAAATTGACTCATGCTCTTCCTTGAGCGATAGGATAGCAGAGAGGGAATTAGATTGTTTTTCGAATTGAGTCCTCCTCAATTTGAGTGTTCTGATATTTTGATTTTCCTTGTAACTCATTCTTTGATTGAAGCAATAAAAGTTCTAATTGGATTTCCAAAAGAGTTCTATCAAATTGGTATCAGAGACAGTTTTTTCTGACCAAGAGGAAAATGATGGTCCAAACACGAATGAAGGAGAGAATGGAGGCGCACGACCAGGAGATGCATTTGATGAGAAGCGAGATAAGCAAAATTTCGACAATGAAAGAAATATTAGCCACGATCAGCGTACAGACAAAGAAGACTCACAAAATGTTGATAATGTTCATGGAATCGATTACCAGAGAGCATATCGTTATGAGTGAGAAAATGGCCGAGTCGAGTGTGCGAGAGACAGTATCAACAATAACGAATAAGAAGGAAGGCTCGATCGAAAAGGACCATGAGCACGAAACAAAGGATGGAAAGATAGAAGGAGAAGACGGAGCGAACGAGCATAATAAGTTCAAGAAGGTTGAGATGCCAGTTTTCAACACGGAAGATCCCAATTTTTGACCCTTTCGAGCAGATAGATATTTTCAGATACACAAATTGACTGATGCTGAGAAGGTCCTGGTTGCGACCATTAGTTTTGAAGGCCCGACGCTGAACTAGTATAGGGCGCAAGAAGAACACGACAAGTTTACCAGTTGGTCGAACCTCAAGGAGAGAATACTCATCCGTTTTCAATCAGCAAAAGAGGGGTCCATATGCGGACAATTTTTTAGGATCGGATAACAGACGACAGTAGAAGAATATCGAAACCAGTTATATAAGCTGATGGAACCGTTATCCGATCTACAAGACAGAGTGGTGGAGGAAACATTCATGAACGGTTTACTGCCGTGGATTAAAGCAGAAGTGGATTTTTGTCGTCCGGTCGACGTGGCTCAAATGGTGCACGCGGCTCAACTCGTAGAAAATCGAGAGATAATTCACAATGAGGCCAACCTTAAGGGGTACGCCCAAGGAAAATATCCGCCTCAAGGTTCTAGGCAAAATACGAGTGCTGCGACGGTGAACGATAGCGACAATAAGAGAAATACATTATTTTCGATGAGAACGATTACTCTGAGAACGACATCCAGAGAAGTTAAGAGAGGGGCAGGCAAAGCGATTGTTAGACGCGGAGTTTCAAGTCAGGAAGGAAAAAGGACATTGTTTCCGTTGTAATGAGATATATTATCATGATCATCGATGCAAAAACAGAGGGCAAAGAGAGTTGAGAATGTACGTGGTCAGGGCGAATGATGAAGAATTTGAAATCATAGAAGAAGTGGGAGAAAATGAATTGTTTGGAAATCACATAAGAAGATCATGTTGTCATCGAACTGTCAATTAATTCGGTGGTGGGGCTGAACAATCCGAGGACAATGAAGGTGAGGGGGAATATCAGTGAGCGAGAAGTTTTCATTTTCATTGATTGTGGAGCAACGCACAACTTCATCTCCGAAAAGATAGTAAAGGAGTTACAACTGGCCACGAAGGCAACGTCGCACTATGGTGTAATCTTGGGCTCGGGGGAGGCGATAAAAGGTAAAGGAGTATGTGAGGACGTGGAAATCAAGTTGAACGGGTGGAAGGTGGTGGAAAATTTGTTACCCTTAGAATTGAGAGGGGTAGATGTTGTGTTAGGAATGCAGTAGTTGTATTCATTGGGCATGACGGAAGTAGATTGGAGGAACCTCACAATGACTTTTGTGCAACAAGGAGAAAAGGTAGTGATAAGAGGAGACCCAAGTTTGACCAAATCCAGAGTGAGTCTCAAGAACATGATCAAAAGGTGGAAGGATTCGTGATCGAGTGCCGAGCAATGGAGAGAGTCTTTGAGCCACAGGAAGATAACGGGATTGAAGAAGTATTAACTACTGATGAAGCAGTATCGGTCGTGTTGAAGAATTTTGAAGATGTTTCTAATTGGCCGAAGACACTACCCCCGCAAAGAAATATTGAACATCACATTCATTTGAAACAGGGCACTGATCTGGTAAATGTTCGACCCTATAGATACGCTTATCAACAGAAAGCTGAGATGGACAAACTTGTGGATGAGATGTTGACAGCTGGAATTATCCGTCCCAGCAACAGTCCATATCTAGTCCAGTTCTATTGGTAATGAAAAAAGATGGCAGCTGGCGTTTTTGCGTAGACTACCAAGCGCTGAACAATGTAACCATTCCAGACAAATTCCCTATTCCGGTGGTTAAGGAGCTTTTCGATGAATTAAATGAAGCAAACTGGTTTTCAAAGATTGATTTGAAGGTGGGGTACCATCAGATCAAAATGTGTGGAGAAGACATCGAAAAAGCAGCATTCCGAACACATGATGGACACTATGAATTTATGGTTATGCCATTCGGCTTAACTAATGCCACATCCACTTTCCAAGCTCTGATGAACTCAACATTCAAACCATTTTTGCAGAAGTTCATATTAGTGTTTTTCGACGACATACTAATCTACAGTGAGAACTTGGAACACCATTTGAAGCACATTGGGTTAGCATTGGAAATCCTGAGAAAGAATGAGTTATATGCAAACAAGAAGAAGTGCAGCTTCGCACAAGAACGTATTGATTATTTGGGTCATATCATTTCAAGACAAGGAGTTGAAGTGGACCTTGAGAAAATCAGAGCAATCACGGAATGGCCTATACCCAGTAATATAAGAGAGGTACGGGGATTCCTAGGCCTCACCTGTAACTAAAGAAAGTTCGTTCAGCACTATGGCTCCATTGCCGCACCATTGATTCAACTACTTAGGAAAGGGGGATTCCAGTGGACTGAGGAGTCTAAGGAGGCATTCCAACAACTACAAAATGCGATGATGACCCTGCCCGTTTTGGCGTTGAAAAAATTTCAATGCCACATTTGAAATGGAAACCGATGCATCGGGATATGGGGTAGGAGTCGTACTCGTCCAAGCCAAGCGTCCCATAGCATACTTTAGTCATACGTTAGCCTCAAGAGATAGAGCCAAGCCTGTACATAAAAGGGAATTAATGGCAGTGGTCTTGCATGTGCAACGATGGCGACCATATCTGTTGGGGAGAAAATTTATTGTGAAGACCGATCAGAAATCCTTGAAGTTCTTGTTAGAACAAAGAGTGATACAGCTTCAGTATCAGAAATGGGTAGCGAAGCTAACGGGATACTCATTTGAGGTGGTCTACAAACTCAGCTTGGAGAATAAAGCAGTAGACGCCTTGTCTTGGATGCCTCCTACAATTAACCTCGGTAGCATAACAGCTCCTACATTGGTTGACATTCTGGTGACTAAAAAGGAAGTCAAAGCGTATGAAAAATTAAGCAAAATAATGGAAGAACTACAAGCAATGGAAGAAGTAACAGAGGGTAAATTCTCCATCCGACAAGGTATGTTAAGATATAAGGATAAGTTTGTGTTGTCCAAAACATCTACATTGATACCCACAATCCTACATACTTACCATGATTTGGTACTTGTGAGGAATGTGTAATATGTCAGAAGAACAAGTCCCTAGTGTAACGAGCATACTTGTCCAAGGTGTGTTTACCTATGGCCGTATGCTCCGATTAGCCCCAATTTACCTTGTCTTTATGTCTTGCACGTAGCTTAGGTAGTTGCTTTCAATTTCAAGTCGATATGCTTGGGTGTGACGTTTCGGCATTTTCATATGTTAAAAATGTACTATAGGGGAGGCATACCTGTTGAATCCCTGCCCAAGCCTTGTCGTACTCTTTGCAGTCTATGCTTTCTTATTGCAATTGACAGTCTTCAATGCTTGTTTTAACAACGTTTTCAATCAATTTAATCATCTTTCATGTTTTCTAAAACTATTTTTCCAAGAACGTGAGGGGAGGTTGAAGTATGTGTTAAAGTTGTCTGCGATTTGCAGATTTTGATCGGCTGACTTGTTCGCCGAGCTAGAACAAGTGCCGCACAATCGTTCACATCGTGTTTGAAGGGTTACACAGTAAAGGAAGAGTAAGAATTTGAGTGGAGAAACTCCAATTGGGATCAACACGTGGGCAACAACATGGCTTCTCACCAACATGAGAACTCAAAAGAGACAGCAGATATTCTAGAGAAGCCAATGAACTCTTGGGATGTGAATCTGCACTTTCCTGCAATAGTTTGAGTGTGAATTAGTTCTCTGAAAACACCTGCAGAGGATAATCCACGGCAAAACAGAATAACTATAAAAAAACCACTTGCAAGTAGAAGAAAAAGGAAGTACATTTATACCTTCCCTGTCAAAGTGATATCCCTCATCAACGGATATGCATTTCTTTCCAGGAAGTAGCCAACAATTTTACAAACCCATGGGAGTTTAGGTTGTAATAAGAAAACAATTGTGTCCAACAATAGAGTTGCAGGTGTGTTAGAGTTCACAGGTGCAGCCAAAAGTTGATTCCTCAATTGGTTTCTATCAAGAACAACATCAAGTAAGAATAATTCGGAGGAAAAATAAAGGCAACTTATCATATATATAAATATGATTAGTCTGAATTCGTTTGCGGAAGGTAAAAAAACCTTTATGTCAATTATATATATCTGAACAAAATCTAAGAAATATATCACTTTTCAACAAAAGAAATATATCATATACAATTAAAGGATCATAGCATAGAAAGCCAACAAAATCAACAATGATAGATCAAACATCTGTTTTTCCATTCAAAACGTTAAAAAGGATAAGTTTTTAATAAGGAATGTTGAAATGGAAAAAACTAATTACCTATTATGGTGTACAATCTGGATGCAAGCATATGCAAATTTCTTAACTCTGTAATCCACTAAGGCCTTGTTAAGTACATAATCCTTGCTAGCGAAAATGCTCAACATATCCCCTATATATGTAAGAGAGAGAAAGGTTAGAAAGTACTAACACTAAGAGATATGTGCTATCAATTAGAAACACTTTAAGATGACATTATCAATTAGAAAACCAAGTATTAAGCAACATAAGGGAAAATAACAAACAAGGGCACCACAGTGGTTCAGAAACCAATCAATATTTCCATTTGTCACTTTTATAATAATTTCCCAAGGGAAAATCCTCATAATAAGCTTGAGTACCACCTAATAACGTGTTCAAATGTTACCATAAGCAAAAATGAGTGATCCTAAAATTCATATGACAAGGAAAGTCGTCAACTAGCAACCGCCAAATAACAGTTATATGGCTAGAATTAGTTTTCTCCAACTTCAAGAAAATAAAACATATTAAAACAAAAGGAATTATGGTGCAAAATAATGAATATGCCTGCAAAGGTAAGAAGTTTCTGAAGGTAAAAATGGTCAATAAAAAACAACATATAATTTGACGTAAATCAAAGTAGAATTATTTCTCGCAATGAATTCTCTGCCAATAATGGCTAAGAGAAGGGGTATTTATTGAGAATTAGTTGGCCAGGCAGAAATCATCTAGGGCATAGTATTGTTTTAGGTCTGCGACATTAAAAACATAATGAATGTGTAAGTCTGGTGGTAGTTCTATTTTGTAAGCATTATCTCCGATCCTCTTTAGGACACGGAATGGTCCTAATTGTCTGTCTTTTAGTTTGTTGTATGTTTCGGTTGGAAATCGATTTTTTCTTAGGTGAATCATTACTAAATCTCCCTTGGTAAAGGTAGTTTGTCTTCTTTTTCTGTCTGTTGCGTCTTTGTAGGACTGAGTTGTTTCTTTTAGGTGATTGTGGACTTCTTCGTGTAAATTCTGGATTTTTTCTATCATCTTTTCTGCCTCTGATAGTTAGGGAACTCAACACATTTTACTTGACCTAACCAAGATGGCTCTTTGTATGTATATTGCATGTGTTGTTTGTTTTTTCTATAGCTCTTGATTGTCTCACTTTTTTACGTTTTGCATTTGCAATTCTCTTTTCTTTCTTTGGTATGCAATGTGGTAACAAGGTCTTGCTAGAGCCGGTGGGCTAACCTTTCTATGGTTCTAAACTTAGTTTCTAAGTTTGATTGCTCCCTTCGGAGTGACAACAAGCCTCGTTTTCCCCTACTATGGAATGGGGAGGATTCATTTTCTTTTCAAAGCCCTCGTCAAACTCAATGCTAAGTTTGACTGCTCCCTTCAAAGTGACAACAAGCCTTGTTTTCCCCTAATGTGGATCGGGGAGGATTCCTTCTCTTTTCAAAGCCCTCATCAAACTCGATGTTGTGTTTAGAACGCTAAGAGTAGGTGGTCTGGTTTTGGTTAGGCCAAAAGTGAAGTTTTCCCCCATTTTTTATGGGCTTTTTCTAATGTATATTGGATATGTTGTTTGATTTTTTTTATAGCTCTTGATTGTCTTACTGTTTTATGTTTTGCATTGTCAAGTCTCTGTTTTCTTTCTTTGGTATGCAATGTGGTAACTAGGTCTTGCTAGAACCGGTAGGCTAACCTTTCTATGGTTCTACATTTAGTTCCTAATTAAGTTTGATTGCTCCCTTCGGAGTGACAATAAGTTTTGTTAATGTCGACCCTTTTCTAAAGGGATTTAGTTCACTGTGGCTAGGCAAGAGGTTTCTAACTCATGTTTGACAAGACAAATTTGTTAAAACCATCTTAGTTTTTAAAGAGTGCCTCCTATCCCTTTTTTACTCTATCTAGGCTAGGTTTGGACTAAGTGCATCATAGGTTAGTCACGACAAAGCAACAAAGGAAGACAAAGCTAGAAAAGTATTCATGCACTTATTTATTATACATGCAATCAAGCATTCACAACATACATACCATTTTCTCAATCATGCATTCACACCTCAATAAGAAATAGCTAAAAGGAGCTTAAAACAAAAAAGACAGCCGCTTATTCTCAAATTTCAGCACATATACTCATCAAAATTTAGAATTTCACATTGCAAACCCGAGCTCAGTGCTCAAGGGTTGCCAATCATGCTTTTTATGCAAGATCTAATTAAGCTAAGAAGGTATAATGCTCATTTTGTATGGAAAGAATTCTGAAATTTTTTAAAATTTGGGCAAAATTTGAACCCCGAAGTTTAGACTAAACATGCAAGCTAAGCAAGCTATTACCCACACCCACTCAAAAAATTGCTTTGTATGTCCTAAAAGCTTTTGAAAATCAAAGTAAATGGAGAAAAATAAGGGGGGAACTTTGGACTCCCCTAGAAGGATCGACATCCTTGACTTTGGTTTGAAGCTTGCATGGATAAACCTTTTCATTCCTTTTTAATTGATTATTCATCGTTGTTCCTGAAAATCAAAGGAAATTCTCTCAATTTTATATATTACTAAAATTAGGATACATATAAGTCTTAACTAGTCTAATAGCACCCTCCATTCATCTTCCCCTACACTGGCTATGGTATCAAAATTTTCAATTAAGTAATACGTCTACTAACAAACTTGAAAACAAAAGACATCACACTAAAAAACACAAACATCACTTTAACCCAACAGAAGCTGCTCTTTTTACCCTTGCACTCACTATCACATTACTATCATGTTTGTCAACTGTCAAACTAACTCTTTTAAGTTATTTAGTGTGACTACAAAGTTATTAACACCATAATCTTAATTAAAACCTTTTAATAAACAAATGCCAAGTTACTACTCAACAATGGCAAGGAATTCAAAAAACATGACTGTAACGACCCAACTTTTCTAAGTAAGTCGATGTCATTAATTTCAAATAAGGACCTGAGTTTACACAAAATCTCAATCTCAAACAATTTCAAAGTCTCAAGAAAAACAAAAATTTATATCTGGGCCCTGTTTAAAATAACCAGCACCTTCAAGACAAATTTACTAATTCGTGAATACAGTTCAACTATAAAATTTTCTAAACAATCTCAAGTACTAAACAAAACACGTGAAACAAAACATTTAGTGGAAGCAATTTAAAATAACCCCTATGGCAATCACGCTTCCTTTCTGCCCCTCGCCGGTTTGGCGTCTTTATTACCTTTGCCTGAAAATTAAACATAAGGAGGGTGAGTATAAAAATACTCAGTAAGAGACCCTCTACTGGTCCCGTCAGGGGAAAATAAATTGTTAACATTCTATTGGGACACCCTCTACAGTCACAGTCTTGTGATCCCGTAGGATGCACATTTCAGTCTAACACCCCGAAGGACGTACATTTTAGTCTAGTGTTCTGCAGAAACACATATCAGTCTAATGCTCCTGAAGGTGCAAAATAATTGGTGATCCGTGGGACACCTACAAGGCACACATCCCAATAAAAGCTAACAATTTTTCCCCTCAGTCCATTCTAAACATCTTAACAGTCATTCACAGATCAGTTAAACATTCTCATCACGTAAACTCCTTATTTAACCTCAAACAGTCGTCTTACTCTAATTTAGTCCAAGGTCAATAAAAAAACATATCATTACATCAGTTAACAAACTAAACAATCATAACCTCCTCCTCAGTCACCAAGGGCACCACCATGACGTTTCTTCCGTTCACAAGCACACAACATAACAGTAGATTATACACTCAGTCTAGACAACAATCAATCTACTAATCAAATCCACACTTTATATAAGCAACATCTACGAGATTCAGTCTTTTCCACATCCTTATCTTTGTACACATACATAACCAGACAGTCACAACATATACTCAACCACAGTCTACATCAATCCATGCACATATATGTATTAATTTCTCACAGTCAAACATAGCAAACATTAAACTTTAAGTCAATGCCCAAACATACATCATAACAGTCATCTCTACTCAGTTCAAATATAATAATACGGTCCATACAGTCAATACATCTTAATAAGTCATTATATCTTAATTTTGTTGTTGAGTCTAGTAGAAAATCTCTTACTTTCAAGTTAGTTAAGCTCCTTAACCACGTTGAAGTCTACGAAGAACGAACCTAAACATTAAGACAATTTCTCAATAATTCTCTTCAAGGCATCAATCATTTAAATTCAACCCAATGTGATTTATTTTTTACAACTTACCCAAATCTTCACGAAACGAGTTCCAATTAGAATCAATTGTTTGCTGTGAACCCAAGGAATTCGAGCGTTACCTTCAACCTATAATCGAACAAGTAAACGATTTATCCAACCAATTAATCCAGCAATATTACTTGAGTTTATTTTGGAAACAGTTACAAATTTCATAACTTCAATCTTACCAATCAAAATTTAATGACTCGTGGCAAAGCAGGAACGACAGCGAACAACCCAATCGAATGGCGTGGGTTTGCTACCTGCGGCAGAACGAAGAAGGAACTCGACGCGCAGAAAGTTGGATCTGGGGTCTTTAGTTCGGTTCACGGTAGCGAATGAAAACCTGATTGCGCAGACGTCAAAGGTGTTATTCGCGGAAGAAGTCGAGCAGCAGCTTTGTGAAGAGACGACGTGCGAGGAGAGACTGTATACAGACGGACGGAGAGTCGCGCGACAGTGCAGAAAACGGAGGAGAAAGGAATGGGCGGCGGCTGGGCTTGGCTTCGACGGAGACAGAGGCGATTAGGACGGGGCACGGCGACGCAGATCTGGACGACGGCGCGGAGACAGAGGTTGCGCGGCGCTGGGCAGAGGGTCACACGGCGCTGGGCGAAGGGTCACACGGCGCTGGGCGGAAGGTCACACGGCGGCCTTGCTTCGCGAACAGAGATGGCGGTCGACGGTTGCAGCGGCGGCTGGGTATGGTAGAAAAGAAAGAGAAACGGAAGAAGAATAGGGGCGGCGACCGTGGATTGGAGAAGAAAAGAAGGAGGAAAGCGATGGTGGTCGGTTGGAGGGTGCGGCTGGAGGTAGGGATCGGTGAAGGAGAAAATAGAAAAAGAAAATGAAGGGGAAAGGGGGGTTGGGCGCGAGAGGAAGAAGAAAGGAAAAAAAATTCTGTTTTTTTTTTTTCTTTTATTTAAATTAAATAATAAAACTAAAATATAAATAAATATATATATAATTATATTATCACATTTTCAAATCTTCTTTCTCCCCCTTCAACATATTTTCTTCAAAAAAATAAATCTTGTACAAATCGAATAATTTTCTTAAAATAAATTACCTTCGAGTTTGGGGCGTTACAATGACAGCTATATTGTAACTTGGCACTTGGGGACTTTAATGGTGTCAATATTGTAACTTCTGGTGCCATGACAAATATTGGTGACTGTCAAGATAAGTTCGCATAGCCACCGAAAGATACATCGTTGCTTTTGAAAAATGGCAAGACTCTAAATGATATATGCAACATTATTTTGGTTATATCCAATCTTTTTTTAAGGCTATGTACTTGAAGATTTTAATCAATAAATAAAATGAAGTTTAATTTTTAAAATAATAACATTACAATGGGATGGCGATTGGAATTGATTACTTTGGTTAAAATTTAAGATTAGATTAAAAAAATCAATTAATAGATAATTCCATCTAATCAAAATAACTAAATAAAAGACGAGATTTGAAAATATAATATCCTAATATACACTAATAGACTTATATTAATAGATAATTTCCTGCCGATGAAAAATTACTAAAGTTGTACTATATTTTATAAATATTTTAAAACATTACATAAACACTAATTAAAGTTGGGTTTAGTAGCAAAAGGTTACAAATTTATTGACACCTTCTTTTAGGAAAAAAAAATACCTTGACATGAGGTAAACTAAATTTGTAATCAGCGTTGAAATCTTTACTATATTAAATGGGCTCGTGGAGAAAAAATTATATACATCTATTTTATTCTTAAATTGTCGAAAAAAAATTATATTACCTTTTGTGATCTAACGTAGTTGTGATTTTTATAGTGTAAGTGTCCATTTTAATGTTTGGAAAGATGATTTTTCCAATTTTTTAGTTTACAAAATAAAGTTCTATATTTTAAAAAATAAAACCTTATGTTGAATATGTGTAACTAATGTTGATAGGATGTGATTGGTTGATCTTCAAGATACGATGCATTCTGTTTAGAGTGGAGATGGTTGCACACACATCAAATTTGCGTTGATTCCTCCAAATTTACATGTGAAATGTAAATGTAAAAGAAAAACAAAATAAACTCTTGCAGTTACACATTAAAAAAAAAAAACGTCACGAAATTCCAAAGTTCAAAAGAAAACAAACACACACAGGGATTTAATTGATTCAAAGTAGTAACGAATGGTGAAAAAATGCATCATTTCTTGTGATTTCACATTAACATGTTAGAATAAAAAATTATCGTATTCTATATATTACAATATTGGATCAAATATTAATACATTAATTTAATTATTTAATTACTACAACAATGAATTTCTTTTTCTTTTTTAAATAATAATTTTACCATTAATATTATATAATATTTGTTTATTATATGCTAAAGCATATTTAAAAATTAAATAGAATTAAGAGATTTCACGTGAATTTATGCACATGTTTCAACTGAAAAGATGGAAACAATAGTCACAAATTATTTTTTCCTAAAACAAAACATTCATAACCAAATCTAAATATGCACTTTCATAACTAAGGACCAAAACTCATATTACGTAGAATTGAGCATGGTTTAAATGAAATTATTAACAAAATACTTACACTTTACACCAGGTTTTTTGGCAACATACCACTAGTAGAAAAGTGGTATACGATGACAGTTATTTACTGTCGTAAACGAAATTCGCGACAGTTATTTTCAGTAATAGAAGCGGGAGTCATGGAAAGTCCTTCGATGATAGTTTTTAAAAACTGTCGCAATAAGTTATTTTATGACATGAAATAAATGTCGTTAATCAGAATTCAATGACGTCAAATAACTGTCATATTTTATTTTATGACAACAAATAACTATCATCATTTGTGGATTAACGACGGTTAAATAAATGTCGCAAATTCATTTATTGTGACATTTTTTAATTGTCATGAATATGTTAATCGCGACAGTTTTTTTATATAAAAATGTCATTGTTTTGCTATTGACGACATTTTTTTCCTGTCACATCTAGGGCAATCGTGACAATTTATTTTATTAAACAACTATCATCGTTTTCGGATTGACAACAATTAATAACTGTCACAAATTCATTTATTACGTCATTTATTTTCTGTTGCAAATTTCTCAATTTACTACAGTTTTTTCCTGTTCTCCTTGTCGCTCCACCATTACACAAACCATTTGAATGACAATAATGTAGCTGAGAATGACAATTTTGAATTTATAATATTGACACCCATATAGAAAAAAGTAGCCAACACTTTAATATATATACGATATAATACAATTTATAATATTTGTACATTTCCAATCAAGTGTCAACAATTTACAAGTACGGAATCCCAACCCTTAATCAAAAAATATTTTAAATAGCATTAGAATACATCTAACAAGATTTTCTGCAGAAGCATAAACGACCAACCGAGAATGTTCGTCTCTGAAAATGTTCTTGGAAAGTAAACTTATGAAGTTGTTGACTCCAGTTGAACCTACAAAGACAACATGAATATAAGCATCCATCATAGGACAAGAGAGTACAACTCTTATAGAAACTTTCAACATTGAACATTACCTATCACTACATGCGTCGATAAGAGAAACAACTACATAGCAGAGCACAAATGTAGAATAACAGCATCACCGTAACATCCACTTGGTCTACAATATTGAAACTTTTTACAAATTACAACTCTTGTATCATTGCTCTTTAGAAAATTTACCTGGATATAAATAAGTAATCTACAAGGAAATTATTGAATAAGTAATCATAAGTAATAATCGAGATGAATGAAACTTAAGAATCCATTAGTAGTTCACTGTCAATAAGGTTGGAAGAAACGTTATCCGATAAGAACCGAAAAGTTTCCATCTTAAGGAGTCAAACACTTTCATCAGAAATAAGACAGTTTTCATGTGTAATCCACTTCAGTTAACGAAGCCAAGAAATATTAAGGTACTAGGAAAATGAAACTAGAACAACTTGTATCATTTATGGCTTAACAGAAATTAAAGGTCTCCTAGTTTCTTATCCAAAAAAAGCTCTACCAATGAGTATGACATAAAATCCATGACAATTTACAAAAGTAGCAATTTAGCAATAGCAATAAGTACAGACATAACACCCATGACAATTTACACAAGTAGCAATAGCCAACCAGTACAAGCATACTATCCATGATAAAAAAGAAAGGTATCTATTACTCTTAATCCTATAATATGAACGACATTAACTAAGAAGGGACCATTGACATGTACCTGATGTTCTAATTCCATGGAGATCGAAGTCCCGAATGAGCTTCCACAAGTTAACATCCTACAATACAATACATTTTAGTTAAATCATATAGCAACTCATTAAACATATAGAGAAGGACTTCCAACTGACATTTGGAAAAGAGTTGGGTTGATCAATTTTTGTGGCATGGGGAGCAATGTTATCTTGAGCAAATTGTTTAACACTTTCTTTGAACTGCAATCAGTTAATCAAGAATTTTGATATATTGACATTATAAATGAAACTACATACAAATCATTTTTGTAATAAACTAATTTGAACCATTTACTATCATTTAAATAAAGCGAGAGAGAAAAGAGGAAGCCTTAAAAGCAAGATTCTTAATATATCCTCATAAAAAAAAAAAAAAACTTGTTCAAGTGTCAAAGTCGACAAAAAAAAAAAAAAACTGCAACTGACAAAAACGAAAGAACTATGATTATTTGATGATGTTTGGTTCAATAAGTAGGAATGTAGCTTGGAACCTTTTCTCATTTTCTCCAACTGCCAGAACATTCAAGACATTTTTTAAAGATTCACAACACTCTATCACTTCACATTTCATGTACTCATCTGCACAAATGTGCTTCCATAGGTCATAATCTCTGGATTAAAATTCAACAGCCATATCCAATGCTATTGGAATATGTAGCAGTATAAAAATTGTTAACAGTTGCTATAAGTATGCCTAAAAATTTCAACAGCCATATCCAATGCTATTGGAATCTGTAGCAGTAGAAAAATTGTTAACAGTTGCTATAAGTATGCCTAAAAATTTCAACAGCCATATCCAATGCTATTGGAATCTGTAGCAGTAGAAAAATTGTTAACAGTTGCTATAAGTATGCCTAAAAATTAAAAGAAAACATAAAGGGACTATATTGACCTTGCTGGCTAGTAAAAAGGGAGGCATTTGGATTATTTTTAGGCTGGGATATGAGGAATAAGGAACTAGCAAGAGATCCATCTCTCTGTTTCATTTGAAAATTTAGTTTAGTTTTAAAATTATAATTGAAAGGATGCTTGGAATGAAGAATTCTAATTTTTAGGCAAGAGTTCTAATAAACTCTATGGGTGTATCTCCTAATCCTCCGTTTCTAACTTTATTGTCTTTCCCAAGAGATTTGACAAGATAATTTTATCTGATATTGAAGAAATTTCACCAATTGTGGGCTGCAAATAGTTCAAATAGAACTAGTATTGGAATATATAGAATATACAAAATACCCTAGCCCATACGAAACAAAAGAACTCCAAGACATAGAAGAAGCAAAAGTCATTAAAAGAAATGGATGAAGTGCAAACATACACAAGACAACTAGCAGTAACTACCACAATATGCTTATGAACCAACAACTGAAGTAACCTAACTAATAACAAAGTCAACCTATCACAAAAGCACAAGTTTTCATTTTTCAACCAATAGAGGCATGCCTGCAAATAACCATCATCTTTTGTAGACTTTAGAAAGATGTCTGACAAAGCAGACAATAACTTGGAGAACAGGACTTAAGTATAGTCCGGAAATATGAGACTACATTTTTCAACTAAAAGGCTAATTCCTTAAACATCATGTAAATCAAGTCCCTTTGAATTGCATAAACATGGCACCAACTCCATTGCTGAATGAATAAAGCATAAACTACCTTAATAAAGCATAAATTTACCCAAATGCAATATTGTGAATTAATTGCAACATCTTTAGTGAACATAAAGGGGCTATATTGACCTTGGGAAAGACAATTTGAATGAATAAATCATAAACTACCTTAATAAGTTTATCAGATGCAACGTATCATTTCGCTTCTTCAAGACTCATCTCTGCATTTAAGTTTAGAATTAGATGTTAGTGTGAGTAATCATACTTAGGAAAAGAGAATAAAGCTTTTCAGCCTACTCGTGTCTTGACGTTCTAGAACTGAATTCTACATCTTGGATACTGGATTCACAATAACACTAAAATATATACAATTGGAACTCAATGTAGAAATAACATACAAGTCGAGGTGGAGATAGCTTCATGTTTTCATCTTTGCAAGCAAAACGGATATTGGTAAGTTTTCTTTAGTTCTTACAAGATTAACCTAGAAAAAAGAAAATTGCTTATCATGTAAATCAAGTAGAAATTACAACTTCGATCCAAAGTCTAAACATAAAGTTCTCAACTTACATCTAGATTTGATTCCCTAGAATGTTCTCCAATAATCATTCCATCATAAATCTGGAACATAAATTATCAGGAAAACTGAGCAGAACATTTTCGAGGACCCATATATTATCTACAATGAAAAGATAATGGATCCTCAGTCTAATGGAGACAACAAAATATACATTTAGACCAACTCATAGCATAAAAGATAATAGGTCTATGAATCAAATGATTTTAGGGTATCAAAAATAGCTCCTAAACAAACGTATATATAATTGAACATCCACGCTTCCTGCCTATGAAAACAGGGAAACAATTAATTCACGAGATTGAACATTTTGAGAAACTTCTATCCAAAAGGAGGAAAGAGGGGTGGAAAGTGTACACTAAAAAACCATTATGCACCATATAGATGAATTGACATGACTTAGCTACAAATACTTGTGCAAACTGCAAAATGACAGCAACTAGCACAATAAAAACAAATCAAACAATTTTCTAAATGGTGAATTGCCAATTGCCAAACTAAACTTCATTACAACAAGTCTAATATACTAAGTTAAAAATAGGCTTCAGTGTGTGTAACAATCAGATCATAGAACACACTCGCACAATGCAAAAGAAAAAGAAAAAAACTTTTAAAGCTTCAGACACATATCGTCAAACACCTTACAAGCACAAACTAATATCATATTTTCTCATAATCTCACAAAAAAAAAATCTTGTTTAAGTTTCAAGATAAAATTGATTGATGATGTTCTTTTTTAGAAGATTTCAAGAAATAAATAAGAGAATACTTCAACTTTTCTGCATGATTCCAAAATCCTATCAATCAAGAAATCTTGTTGTAATCCCAACAAGAAAAACTTATGTTCTTCCTCCGTCCACAGTACAACAAGATAAAACCTAACGAAAATCCTAAATGTATTAAGTGAAAATCCCCACAAATTATCAGTCATTTACACAACTACTCCAAATCATATCTTAAAATCACTAGATAAGCACCAATTCAAAGAAAAATGGAGAAAATCAAACCTTGCTAGCATGTAGACGTTTTTGTTAAATATTGAATCCTGAAAAACCATTCTCAGCACACTAAGAAACATTCATAGAAACATAAGATGTGACAATCAAGACCAAGGCAGAGTTGGAGTTCATAAAAATTTAATAGTTTTTTTTTTTTTAGGAATTTCATCAAACACATGGTGGGTAAATTCAAAGTTGTTCAGGCCATAAGAACATCCCAATAGCAAATGCTCTTTTCCCTTAAGGGTACCATCAAAACAGAGTCCATATTGTTTTAGAAGCAAATTCAACTTACCTTCCCCCATTTTCTCATAATCCCTCTTCGTGTACTTAGGATAATGAAGCAACATTTGAACACCCACCTTCAAAATTCAAACTTCCACCATGAAAAAAAGAAAAAAAACTCACCCCTCCTTCTTCTTCTGACTTGGGTAAGAAGAAGAGGGGTAGTTGAAACTCATGTATAAAGACATTGGATTGTTGGAATGTTTATGAAAGGAAAATACACAATATTCACAAAGAGAGAGACAAAGAGAGAAGGAATGGCAGCGCCGGAGAAGACGAAAACGATGGACACATCGGAGCGAATAGATGGCCACGCCAGAGTGAACAGACGGCCAGGAGTAGGGGCGAATGGTGACGAGGCCGGAAGATGGTCGGATTGGAGATGGAAGACGATCAGATTGGAGATGGAGATTTCGCGGAAGAATTGGGGAAAATAATAAGGGTTTACGATTTGGGGAAATATTTTCTAAATTTCTAATCTTTATTTATTATTTTTTTAATAAAAATATATTATTTTATGTTTTTTTCTATGACATCAAATAACTGTCGCGGAATGTATTATCCGAAAAATTCCGTCTTTTCCCGCCAAAAACGCGAAATTTTACATTTTGTGACAGTTCTTTTTTCTCTCTCTCATTTTCTGATATACATAACTGTCATAGTAGACAGTTTTTCTTCTAGTGTACATAGTGAGAAAATTCAAAATTTACCCTCTTACTTGTATCTTTTCAATAAAAAGTGCATCTTAGTTGTAATTATGTCAAAATAAAAAATAAAAAAATAACTCGTCAGTTAACGTGGTTATCCATTAACTGATTTGGGTGAACTTTCTAAAGATAAAAATAACAAAAACAAACAAACAAAAGACTAGAACATGTTATTTAATTATGTAATTACAACTTCCCTTTCTCCTCCGTGAGAAAAAAAACCATTTCTCTAAATTTCATCTATATATGTGTATTGATCAAATGACCCATATCAATAAGGACACAAAATTGGCAAAGAACAAATAAATTAAAATGGCCAATAACTCTTGTTTCATTACTTTCTCTCTCATTGGAGTTCTTTTGTTCACCATCATTTCAAATGTGGCATCATCTAACGACGTTGTTTCTACCATCTGTTCAGAAATCTCAAATCCACAATTTTGTTTAAGTGTGTTGAAATCTGCAGGCACTACAGATCTAAAAGGCTTGGCTGTATACACCTTAAACCTTGCTCATTCAAATGCTGGCAAATCTTTGATCCTAGCCAACTCACTAGCAAAAGCCACCACCAATCCTCAACTTAAGCAACGATATTCATTTTGTGCTGAGAGCTATGATGAAGTTGTTGGTGACATTGAAAATGCTCAAAACGACTTGGCACTTGGGGACTTTATTGGTGTCATTATTGTAACTACTGGTGCCATGACAACTCTTGGTGATCACTGTCAGAATAAGCTCTTGCAGCCGCCGAAGGATACATCGTTGCTTTTAAAGAATAGCAACACTCTAGATGATATATTTAGCATTATTATGGTTATATCCGATCATCTTTGAGGGTTATGTACTTGAACATTTTGATCAATAAATAAACTGAAGTTTAATTTTTAAAATAATATTACAATGTGATGGTGATTGGAATTGATTACTTACTTTGATTAAACTTGAGAAGATAAAGAAAATCAATTAATAGAAACGTTCACCGACACACATTGTCAGCACGTCGGAGAAAGCCTAAACTTTTTTTTCTTTTCTTTTACGTTCTGTTTTCTTTTCTTTGTTTGCCATCATCATCATCATCATCTTCTTCTTCTAGCTTGTTACGTTATGTTTCAATTGCATACTTCTGTTATTCTTGTAATTTCTTCGTGGTTTTCTTTTTAACTTTGTGTTTCAGTGTGGATTCATAAACACATTTTTCGGTGCTCTGGATTCTGGATCTGTTATGATTTGAAAGGGTACAGTGAAGTGAAAAGTTGAAATGGAAAAGAAAAAAGAAGAAATGAGGACACTTCTCATGGTGGTGGCAGCAAAGACGAACGGCGACGACAACACAACTCTCATCCTCTCCCTATATCTTGATCGATTTTGGGTTTATTTTCGTTTTGCATTCTGTTATGTGTGGAAGGGAGAATAAATAGTGTGGACTTTCCCCGACGTCTTCGAAAACGTTGGGAAATTTACCTTTCGTCGACGTATGTAGTAAACACGTCGGAGAAAGTTTAAATAATAAATTCATTATTTAAACTTTTCCCGACGTACTCCTGTCATACGAGTCTAAATTAAATTTAATGCGTTCACCTTCGGCGATGTGTGTCAAGGTGACGTTGGAAAAAGTTTAAACACTAATGCAATTATTTTAAATCACATATGTTATCGCTTATAAGGCATAGGAGTCTATTAACGATAGAAACCTATCTTGATAGGTTTTGCTACATTTACCATTTTTAAAAAACATTCTTATATACTTAACTATTATTCCTAAAATTGCTAACCCATTATACTTTCCCTAAGTTAAATGTATAATGTCAAAAGTAAGTTTACTACGAAGGTAATCTATGTGACCCTTTTATCCTAACGTAGGAAGTTTGTTCCACTCCATACCATTATTGAACTAAAAGGATTAAGTGTGTATTAATATGTTTAAACAAGTATAATTATAGCAAAATCTATAAGTGATATATTGATATTAGCAATACAATACGCGTCACATATGCAAACATTTTGTGTCTAATCGTTGTATTTACAATTAACTCCATTAAAATATTACAAATAGAAATAGAACTCTTTAACCTAAGTTCAGTTAGGATCACAAACTACGAAACGAAAGCATGGAACAAATTTAATTTGTTTTTTTTTCTTTAAAGGAAATTTTGTGCGTAGCACATTATATTTTTTTCTTTCCTTTAAAAAACATTATTGATCTTATGATATTTGGCAGAGATTGTAGTTTTTTAAGAATGTAAATAATGTAAATAATGTGCCAAATAATTGAAAACATGTTATCCGAAACAGAGAATGGTTAAGAAATTGTTGACATTTAGTCAAATTAATAAATAATTCAAATTTAGGTTTGATTTTTGAATTTGAAACTATAGTAAATTAGAAGTGTTTTGAAACAGTGTTTACGAAAAGATTTTTAATTTTAAACAGCATTATAGTGCGTAAACATTTTTAATTTTAAACAGCATTATAGTGCGTAAACATTTTTAATTTTAAACAGCATTATAGTAGCTATAGATACCATATAATAGTCTACACAATCTTTGTTCCAAATGATCAATTCGATTTTTTAAATCAAGTCTAATGTTTTTTTTTTTTTTTTTTGCCTATTTCTTACCATAATTTACATTTTTTGTAAGTATAATGGTTGAGTGCAAAAAGAGAGTTGACTAGTAAGTGCAAAAAGAGAGCTTACAAGCTTCTGCAAAAGCTAATCAAGCAACCTAAATCATAAACGAGGAGAAAAGTTGATTGATTAAGCTTTGTTGTGGTAAAGAAGAAGTCAAAGTGAACATCGAACGTTCTTCACTCTTAAAGAACATCGCGAACAGATAGATTATATATACTTTTCTGGAATTGACCCAAAAAATTCAGTCCCAATGTATTTTATGGTGAGATGCATAGTTTAACTAAACCGTGTTATTACAAAATTTTCAATTACTAGGAACTCTTAATGAAACGAATACATTATTTTTATAATTACGAGGTAAAATGGAAATATACAAACTACTAAAAAAAGCTGCAAATCCATTATTGGGATTCAATCTACTCTCCAAGCATGTTCTTGAAATGAGAGTTTTTAAGCAGCTACAACTTGCTTATGTGTAAAAGCAAAACCCTTTTCAACGCCTGCCTTCAGTTTTGGCTTTAGAGCTTCAAGTGCTTTTTGCCCCTACTCAGATAAACCCTGAAGATCAAATGTTACAAAGGCTTCAATTCCACATGCAAAAATCATGTTCATGAACCAAAAGCACCTTAAGCTTCTCTTCGATATCTTTGAGCTCACTGTATAAAGAACTGATTTCTAAAGCAATCATCTCTACTATATCCTCATCGTTCCCACTCTCTTTTAATAAGGCTGGCATGATAATCACAACAAAGAAGAAAAAACTAAGATAAATTTAACAAATTTTATGTTGGGAAACTTTTTTAAGAACAACTACTTATAAGCCAACCTTAGCTTTGGCCTCACATTCCTTGAAGTTTCTAAAAGTAGATACCACCTGTCCGGGCAACCCACACCAACCAACCAAGAGTAAGTTAGTGTGAAAGACACTTATTTAAGGAAGAATATGTAAAAGAGGTCATTCAAACTGTTACACATAATAGTATTGGAGGCAAATAACCTTGCCATAACTCATCAAGTTCTGATATTGATTGGGCTAGTTTTTGATACTCTGTGGGGTTTGAGACAATATCTGGATTGGCCAGCTTGACCTAAATAATAATATCGATAGTGATTATTGTGTAGGAAAATATTAAAGCTATAACTAAATGAAAAGCATAATTAGAAATACATCAAAGATGTAAATGCAAATTTCAAAAGTGGATCTACAGAATGTAAGGGGAAGAAACTCAAATACAATTACTTTATTAGTTATACGACTACTATAGAGATTCTAGATACACCACAGTTCCACGTCCTCTTTTAGGAGGAAAGCAATGGTGAAAAATTAATTGTGAAAACTAAAGAAGGTCCTATTTAAATCCTAACTGCAATAGGAAAGCAAGGAGTTATAAGGTGATCACTATAGCCAAATCCAAAATGCATTCAGTATTTGTCTTCCAATTTCATTATCAAGTGCATAGACAAGGTCCCTAGTGAGGAAGTTATTCGTTCTTTTCTTCATTTTCTATAGCTCTAGAAGTAGCTAAATGGAATCGTCAATCACCTAATCTATTAATTTTAAAACTCAAAAGTTCACCGCGGGATTCTAGTCACTGCTGAAACAGCATAGAGTTCACTAGTTCCACAGTTAAATTAACTGCAAATTGCATTTCCTGGCATTTTCAAGAAACAAAAATGCACAAATCATAATATGATGAAGCAGAAAAATTCTGTGAGCTCGACTTTTCCAGGACATATCTTAGCTACTTCTCCTATTCTAGCTCGATAACCATTGTACTTCAACAACCGAAACATTAATCCAATAGTTAACAATGTTCTGCACTTTATGCCCTTACATTTCCAACGACTTAATGCATACATCAGTAGTTAACACAGACACGGGCTCTTAAATTCAATGCAAAATAACAGTCCCATTCCAAGCATAAACACCAGATACAAACAATTGATGGACTTGAATCAGTAAAGAAATAAGAATGTTATTTAACAGCAAAGCACAAATTATCGATAATTTTTCCACGTCTTCTCAGCAGATTCCAGTTTCACGATCAAATAAGGTTCCTAAAATAAAGCAATCACCATCATCATTTTCCACAAATATGATCCGAACTAGTTTTACCACAAATTAATTTCTAATAACTTGAAGAAAAACTCAGTGAACTCAAAGCATAACGAAACTTAAGTTCTGTTAAAGCCAATCTAAACAATAAGATATAGACATATTGTGTTCTCGAAAGAAAAACATTTAATAAATCTAACAGCTATGCAAATAGAGTTGAAGCTCTAACGGGAGGTGCATAGCATTTAAGTTCCAGAGAGCATCTTCTGAAAGCGATGAGCCCATAAGATGAAAAAAGGGCCTCAAGTGAGGAAGAAAGACGCCATCCAAACATGAAAAAAGGAAGAAAGGCAAGATTTTGGCAGTTCCAGGCCTGAGGGAAGCGAACAAGGTGGCGAGGGAGGCAAGGCCCCAAAATTTAGCATTGCCAACAAAGTGAAGGTGGAGAAGGATCTTTCCTTTTAACGTGGCCCTCCGAGAGTTTATGGACGCCCCCAATTGGGGCGTTTGGATGGAGTAAGTTCTTCAAGGGACTTCCTAGATTCTGTGGAGGTTGTCAAGAAATTCTACGCATCAGATTACAACCACTACAAGGAATTCGGATCAACAAACGCAATTTAACACTATTGGGAGATAGAGTATCTCCCGACACTATCTCCCGACACAATAATATGAGCATCGTGAGATATAGTGTCTCTCGACACCTAACATCTACGTCAGATGTTATTTACAATCTCCCGATGTTGTGTTGTGAGGCATCAGGAGATAGAGGCTAACTCTCGACGACAGTAGAAAAGAAATGAGAGTTGTAGAGTAACTATCAAAGCTGCTAATAAAGGGATGATAGTTAGGGGAACTCCCGATGCATATCGAGTTGGATCGTGAGTTTGCATTTAAAATCCCCCCTCGATTTATATTTCACAGATCTGCCAAGAAGGGAAAAGTGAAATCTGAAGAGAACTACGCCACTGTCGTCCTTGTTGTCTACCCTGGTGCCACTCCCGTCCTACAGTGTCGATGCTCTACCTTTAAATTTTGCCCTAAACTCTTTGTTCTCTAGAATTCTTTATGTCCTAAGATCGGTTATGTTCTTGTTTTTCATGTGTGTCCTAAAATCCTTTTGTGTCATAAGCTAGATTTAAATTTTCGTCTAAAATCCTTTGTTTTTCATGTGTCCTAAGAGATTCTCCTATACTGGTCGTCGGCTCCTCTGCATAGCCATATAGTCTTTTGGATTTATTTAGGCTTGGCCTTCTTTCACCTAGTAGGGTGGGTTTACTGTAAAAGCTTCTAAGGTCAGTTCTAGAGGGTTTTTTAGCAGTCTTGAAATTCCCGAAGGCTATAGAAAGCATTTCTTGAAATTTAAAACTGAAATTTTGAGGTAAGCAAGTTAAGACAATTTTAAGAAAATTTGTAGAAATAACTTTTCCATTTTAATGGCTGGATTAAAGGTTATAAGCATTGAAAGTTGAATGAAGTTTCTGGAATTCTCACAGTTTCTGGGCAAGCTTAAGGTAGTCGAGCATCACGCAGTGAAAGGGTTGGTTAAGAGTGCATTGTTCAGGTAAGGGGAGGTTATTTCAATCAGATTGAGGGTGCACGACACGGTCAAGGCACAGTCGAGCGACATGGTTGCGCTCAAGTTGTGCACATGGCCATGAATACCTTGTAAAGTGGAAGAACCTTCCTGTAGAAGAAACCAGATGAGAACGTGTTAAAGATCTTGAAGCCTATATGTAGAAGATCGAAGAGCTCAAGTTTTGCCAGTGGACAGAAACACCAACTGTTTAAGTAGGGGAGAATGTCACGAGCATGCTTGTTTAGAGCGTTGTTTGCCTATGGCCGCATGCCTAAATACCCCAAAATCATCTTGTCTTTATGTCCTATGCTTAGTTTAGTCTATTGCTTTCCTTTTCATGTCATAGACCTAGGATGTGACATTGCACTCATTTTCATATGCAAGCCATTCAAATCTAAAAAAGGCTAAAATGTACTACAAGAGAGACCAAGTAGTTGAATCCCAGACCAAGTCTTGTCATACTCTTTGCAATTGAGAGTCTTCAATGCTTTCTCTAATGACGTTTTCAATGATTTTCTTTCTCTCACGTTCTATAAAACAATTTTCTCAAGAACGTGAAGAGAGGTACATTATACCATGAGTTTCTCTACAATTTTTGTATTTTACACGGCTGACTTGTTGACGAGCAGAACAAGTGCCGCACAATCGTTTGTCCCATGTTTGAAAGATTGCGATTATGACAAGTGGTATCAGAGCCTAAGTTGACTAATTGACGGTTAAGACGTGAACATGTCCACAACAAAACAGGTGCTCTACTTAAGTAAACATGGCTTATTGGCCCATGCAGGTTGATTGGTAGAGCTTGAAGAGCAGATGCTCTACCTAGTGGAAGTTCCTGACTCCATCCGTTTCTTTGGAAACCCGTCTTGAAGAAATTTCTCAGAAAGTTGTTGCTATTAATGCGGAAACTGGTCGTCTTGACAAAATACCCATTCAAGAGTTGTTGACAAGAGTTGACACTCTAGAGACAAAAGTTGTAAGAACTGGAAACTACGAGCGTGGAGACAGTTCGATGACCTTTGTTGCCCATATAGAAGAATGCATGGTTGTGCTGGATAGCTTTCAGAAGATGATTATGGAAATTATTGAAAAGAGAGACAACGAGTTCACACCAATTTACGTGGAAACCCGAGTACCGGGAGAAAAACCACGATTGTTTGTGTTGTTATTATTTTCTAATGAATAAAACAATAGGTATAGGGAAGAATAAATAGAGTACACAATGGAATAAAAAAGGAAAAGATTTAGGAAAATAAGGAATACATTCCCATAATCTTTCCATAATTATTCTAGGATTCTAACAAGGAAAAAGCCTAGAGAAAAGGAAAGAATTCCAACACTCCCCCTCAAGTTGGGACGTAAATATCAATGAGGCCCAACTTGCTAACGCAAAAGTCGAAGTTTGGTCTGAGAAGCCCTTTGGTAAGAACATCAACAACCTGTTGACTTGAAGGGATGTACGGAATGCATATGCTCCCACTGTCAAGTTTTTCTTTGATAAAATGTCGATCAATCTCAACATGTTTAGTTCTATCATGTTGAACAGGGTTGTTAGCAATACTAATAGCGGCTTTATTATCACAGAAAAGCTTCAATGGTGTCTCACATTCCTGATGAAGATCTGTCAAAACTTTCTGAAGCCAAATTTCCTCACATATTCCTAAACTCATAGCTCTGTATTCAGCCTCAGCGCTGCTCCTGGCAACAACACTTTGCTTCTTACTCCTCCAAGTTACAAGATTGCCCCAAACAAAGGTACAATAACCAGAGGTAGATTTTCTGTCAACAACAGATCCTGCCCAATCCGAGTCAGTGTATGCCTCAATGGTCTTTCTGTCTGTTTTTCTAAACATCAGCCCTTTACCAGGTGTTGATTTTAAGTATCTCAAGATTCTGTTGACAGCTTTCATGTGTTCCTCATTAGGGGTCTGCATAAACTGGCTGACAACACTCACAGCAAAGGAAATATCAAGAGTATGAGATAAGTAAATTAATTTACCCACGAGGCGTTGATACTGTTCTTTATCAACTGGAACTTGATCATAAGAGTTTCCTAGTTTATAGTTGAATTCAATAGGAGTGTCAGTGGGACGACATCCTAACATACATGTCTCGGTTAACAAATCAAGGATGTATTTTCTTTGAGATACGGAGATACCTTCTTTAGATCTGGCCACCTCCATTCCAAGGAAATATTTCAAATTTCCCAAATCCTTGATTTCGAACTCATCACCCATTCTCTGCTTTAGTTGACCGATTTCTGTCTGATCATCTCCAGTCA
The DNA here is from genome assembly GCF_000004075.3 of Cucumis sativus. Lineage (NCBI taxonomy): Eukaryota > Viridiplantae > Streptophyta > Magnoliopsida > Cucurbitales > Cucurbitaceae > Cucumis > Cucumis sativus. Next base: position 14,107,470 of record NC_026660.2, read on the forward strand.
AAACAATGTCATCCACATAAACTATTAGAACAACAATCTTTCCTGTTTTGGAAACCTTTGTAAATAAAGTATGATCAGAGTGTCCCTGCCTATACCCTTGGGACTTGACAAAGGTAGTGAATCTGTCAAACCATGCTCTGGGAGACTGTTTCAGACCATATATAGATTTCTAGAGTTGACACACATGCTGACCAAACTGGGCTTCAAATCCAGGCGGAGGGCTCATGTAGACTTCCTTTACGAGGTCTCCATTCAAAAAGGCATTCTTAACATCCAGCTGATATAGAGGCCAATCTTTGTTCACAGCAACAGATAACAGAACTCTAATAGTATTCAATTTAGCAACTGGAGAGAAAGTTTCTGAATAGTCAATACCATAGGTTTAAGTAAATCCCTTCGCAACTAAGCTTGCCTTGTGTCTGTCGAGAGTACCATTAGCTTTGTATTATAGAGAGAACACCCATTTGCATCCCACAGTTTTGTGTCCCTTAGGTAGAGTACAAAAGTCCCAAGTACTATTCTTTTCAAGAGCTTTCATCTCTTCCATGACAGCATTCTTCCATTCAGGACACTTTAAAGCAGTGTAGATATCTTTTGGTATTATGGTAGAGTGAAGGCTTGCTGTAAAAGCTCTGAACTGAGGAGAGAGATTATCGTAGGAAACATAATTGCAAATGGGGTGTTTAGTACAAGACCTGGTCCCTTTTCTCAGAGTAATGGGAATGTCAAGAGAGGAATCATACTCATCCGATTTTCCTGTATGACCATGTTCCGCTTCATTATTACGGGTTTCTATTCTGACCTCAATCTCATCACCACTGTCCTTTTCTTCCACGTTTTTAAGAATAGCAACATTAGACCTATCATTCTCACTTATCATATTCTTAGTACAGGGTTCAATAGGGTTTTCCATACCTTGATCTCGAGGAGGTTCAGAGTCTTGGACTGGAGCCGGCGACTGACTAGTAGGGGAACCGATTTCCTTTTTGTGATTCCTCCTGTAATATGTTTTCCAGGGGACTTGGTTTGTGGGTAGGACTATGGAATGAGGATTGATGTTAGACATGACACTAGGAGTGGGTTCGATGAATTCAAAGGTGTTGTTAGACTCTTCACTCACACTCTCCCCCTGAAGATGGCTAACGGGAAAGTAGGGTCGATCCTCATAGAAAGTAACATCCATAGTGACAAAGTATTTTCTGGATGGCGGGTGAAAACATTTATAACCACGCTGGTGAGGGGGATACCCAACAAACACACATGCCTGAGCCCGAGGGGTAAATTTGGTTTGATTAGGGCCAAAATTATGGACATAAGCGATACACCCAAACACACGAAGAGGAACCTCAGAAACATGATGAGTCGATGGGTAGGACTTCTTAAGACAATATAAGGGAGTTTGAAGATGAAGAATACGAGAAGACATTCTATTGATTAAATGAGTTGCTGTAAGAATAGCATCTCCCCACAAGTATGAAGGAAGGGAAGTAGAAAGCATAAGGGAACGGGCTACTTCCAGAAGGTGATGGTTTTTCGCTCGGCCACTCCATTTTGTTGAGGAGTGTAGGCGCACGAGTTTTGATGAACAATCCCCTTAGAAGCAAGAAATTCACTAAGGTTATGGTTTTGGAATTCCCGACCATTATCACTCCGAAGAATAGCAATTTTTTGATGGAATTGTGTTTCAATGGTGTGATAGAAATTTTGAAACATAGAGGAAACCTCAGATTTATCAGTGATAAGGTAGACCCAGGTAAGACGGGTATGATCATCAATGAAGGTTATGAACCACCGTTTTTCAGATGAGGTTGTTATCTTGGATGGTCCCCAGACATCACTATGAACAAGAGTGAAGGGTTGGGTTGGTTTGTATGGTTGTGAGGGAAAAGAGACTCAATGTTGTTTGGCCTGAATACACACATCACAAGATAAGGTAGTCATCTCAACTTTAGAGAAGAGATGTAGAAATAAATGTTTCATATATTGAAAATTAGGGTGGCCTAAACGAAAATGCCACAACATACAATCTTGTTCAGAAGTAGTGAAATAGGAAGATAAGAGACTAGTCCTAGGAATGCTACTAGAAGAGGTATTGTCATCAAGGAGGTACAGTCCCCTACTATGCCGGGCAGTGCCAATCATTCTCCCCGAGCTCAAGTCCTGAAAAGAGACAGAATCAGGTAAGAATATTGCTTTGCAGTTTAACTCATGAGTGATCTTGCTTATCGAAAGCAAATTATAAGATAGTTTGGGCACATGCAAAACATTATGTAAGGAGAGCCCTGCACAAGGAGAAATCTTCCCCTTTCCAGCAATGGGGGCCAAGGAGCCATCTGCAATTCTAATTGTCTCGTTCCCGACACAAGGAATGTAAGATACAAAATGTTCAGAGGACCCAGTCAAATGATCTGTGGCACCAGAATCCAGAATCTAGGGGTTCTTCCCATCAATACTAACAAGACCGAAGGAGTGAGGTATACCCGATTGGACAGTGGCACCTAAAGTGGCAAGACTGAGATCAGTTTGGTTTTTGTGTGGATCGGATTGTTGAGGAGGTTCAGCAGACTCACTCACATACGCTCGCCCTGTGTTCTGTTTGTCGTTGGAAGGGTGTTTCTTACCTCCAGGGGACGACCATGTAACTTCCAACATTGTTCTTTGGTATGCCATTGTTTTTTGCAATGCTCGCAGACAGGAATTGGTTTTCCATTATGCTTGTCACTGATACTGTTATAAGATCTTGCACTAAAAGCAGCAGAGTCAATAGTAGGGGTTGCGGAAATATTCATAGCACTTGTGCGATCTTCCTCAAGGCGGATTTCAGAGCAAACTTCCATCAGGGAGGGAATCGGTCTTTGACCTAGTATACGCCCTCGAACTATATCAAACTTAGGATTAAGACTAGTAAGAAAGTCATAAATCCTGTCATTCTCTTCAATTCTTGAGTACTGTACACCATCAGTGGGATCACGCTAGACTAGTTCTCTGCATAGGTCCATTTCTTGCCATATAAGAGAGTTTATTGAAAAAGGATGTGACATCCATGGTTCCTTACTTGCATTCATGAACTTGCTTTCTCAGCGTGTATAGACGAGAGGCATTCTGACGTTTTGAGTAAAGTGTATGGGCTGTGTCCCAAATATCCTTGGCTGTTGCAGCAAACAATAACGGCTTGCCAATTTGAGGTTCCATACTATTGATCAATATGGATCGAAGAATAGAGTCTTCTGCCTTCCAATATCGTTCATGTGGGTCGCCTGGTAGGGGGCGAGGTATTTCCCCTGTCAAAAAGATAAATTTTTGTCGTCCTTCGAGGACCATCTTTATTGACTGAGACCATGAGAAATAGTTGTTGCCATTCAACTTTTCTCCTGAAAGATGATACATGGAAGACTGAGCCACCGTGTTAGTCACATAAGGAGAGGATACATTAGGGAACGAGTTTACCGAATTCTCAGAATACAGCGGTAGAGTGGATGTCGTCCCTAAGGTAGCCTCAAGTGCTGTTATCTGTTGTCGAAGCCCTTCCAATGTTGGGGGATGAACTATTCCCGAGGAAGCTTGCACGTTACGGTTGGAATATGCCGAAGATTCACCAACCTCAAATGTTGAGTGAATTTGAGAGTTTTTAACATCAGGATGGTAGCTAGGATCATTGGGTGGCTGGCCATACAGATTTGACGGCAGAAGCGGTGGAAGCCGATTGTAATTAGATGGCAGAACATAAATCGGGGCGTGGGAAGCAATATAGGTCGCGGACGAAGAAAAGGGTTGGATAGATGGATGGTCGGCGCGTCTGAGGGAGAAAACCAGGCGCGTGTGGTCCGGTGGCAGCGCGGACGACTGCGGTAATGACGAAAAATTATTTTCGGACGTTTTCTGTAGCCGGCTTAATAATTCGTCCATGGCAGCACTCATCCGAGCATCGACGGCAGCAGCTACGGCAGCACTAAAATTGATGGCTGTCCCTTCTGTTTGATTTTCATCAGTGGTTTGGTTTTTTTGGGTTTCTAGGGTGTTTTCATTGTCCCGCTCTAATACCATATTGAAAAGAGAGACAACGAGTTCACACCAGTTTACGTGGAAACCCGAGTACGGGAGAAAAACCACGATTGTTTGTTGTTATTATTTTCTAATGAATAAAACAATAGGTACAAGGAGAATAAATAGAGTACACAATGGAATAAAAAAGGAAAAGATTTAGGAAAATAAGGAATACATTCCCATAATCTTTCCATAATTATTCTAGGATTCTAACAAGGAAAAAGCCTAGAAAAAAGGAAAGAATTCCAACAGAAAATGATAAACGACATGTCAGGATTTTCGAGTTGCCCTCGATGACGTTAGAAATCGTTGATGTAAGCACGAGGTGAACCTTACAATGCGAGCGATGGCAAACCAAGCTCAAGTTGGAGGAGTAATCCCGATGAGCAGAATAAAGATTCCTGAACCCTTCATCTTTGATTTTGAGCAATACTTCAAGGTCACAAGCACAACCACAAAAGAAGCCAAAATGGCATTGGCGACTATGCAGTCTTAGGATGCCAAGTTATGGTAGAGATCCCAATATATCGACATTCAAGAAGAGTGTTACACAATAGACACCTGGCACACTTTAAAGAAAGAACTCGGCTCACAGTTCTTTCCCAAGACTGTCGAAATCTTAGCTTGGCGGAAATTGGATGAACTAAAACACAACGACAACATTCGAGAGTATGTGAAGCAATTTGTTTGTTCTGTTTGGGAGTCTTTCCCTTTCCCTTCTTTTTAATTTGAGCATTAGGTTTTGAGGTCCAACTTTGGTTTTAGAGGATGATCCTCTTGTAAATTTTCTTTTTGTGGTAGCAACATTTGCTTCTACTTGTTTCCCTTTACCCATAGTAAGGTTTTGGAATCGCTGGAGTTCATTCAGAAGGGTTGTCAGGTTAAATTCTATCTTGTTCAAAGACGCATTCGTTTGGAATGGAATGAAGCTCTTCGGAAGAGACTCTAAGATAAAGCTAACTTGATTAACCTCTTCGATGGACCACCATTCACTTCAGCGATGTTGAAGTGCATCATCATGTCCAGAACATGTTCTCTAACAGAGGTCCCTTCCTTCATACGCTTAGTGTAAATGTATTTGACTGCCTCGTGTCTTAAGGACCATTCTGGTTGCCCAAACATTCCCCCTAATGAATCCATAATCTCTTTAGCCGTGGCTAAGGATTCATGTTTCTTTGCCAATACATCAGACATGCTGGCAAGAATGTAGACATGGAAGGCGCCAGAAGGCGCAGTGAGCCACACAAAAGGGACCGAAACGAATGTTCGAAAATATCAGAAGGATCGAAGAAAGATGGAAGGAAAGACGAGGAAAACAACATACCAGAGCAAGTTCAAGACGGTAGAGATGTCGGTCTTCAATGGAATAGACCTTGATTCATGGTTATTTCGCGTTGATCGTTATTTCAAGATACACGAGTTAACTGACTCAGAGAAGTTAATGGTAGCGGTAATCAGTTATTAGGACCAGCTCTCGATTGGTATAGATCAAATGATGAGTTGGGACGGTTCAAGAGTTGGGATATTTGAAGCAAAGGTTGTTGTCCGATTTCAGACGATTTGGGATGGAACACTCCTAGGCCGATTCTTAACGATTAAGCAGGAAACGACAGTAGGGGAATATAGAAACCACTTTGATAAATATTTAGCTCCGGTAGCCTTCCTCCAGACCATAGTGTTAGAAGAAACCTTTATGAATGGGCTAAGCCCATGGCATAAATCCGAAGTTAAAATGTTGGAGCCCATAGGTTTGGCCGAGATGATGAAACTAGCCCTGAAAATTGAAAATAGAGAGATGGTTCATCGAGAATGTGGGCTTATTAGTGTTTCTAGAATGAATAAACAATTCAAACATAATAACGTGACGCAAACCTCGACAGTAACACCCAATCAGAAACCCACGGAAAGGAGCTGGCCGATGAGAACGATTACGTTAAAAAAAGTGACGGCAGATGAAAAGAGGAGGGAAGGTCCGACCAAGCGTCTTTCCAACGCTGAATTTCAAGCACTGAGGGAAAAGGGTCTATGCTTTCAGTGTGAGGAGAAGTATCACGCTGGACACAGGTGTACGGTGAAGGAACAAAAGGAATTACGGATATTAGTAGTAAAGGAAACGAGAGAAAACTGGAAATCATTGAGGAGGAATACTTTGATGTGGAAACGGAGGCCCAGACCATTGAAATTGAAAGAGTGGAGAATATGATATAGAACTTCCATTAACTCAGTTGTGGGGTTATCCAACCCTGGAACCATGAAAGTGAAAGGGAAGATAAAAGAGACCAAAGTGGTAATACTCATCGACAGCGGAGCCACCGACAATTTTATTGCAGAAAATTTGTAACCACCCTTAGCCTACCAATGACAGAAACGTCCAACTATGAGAGTGATTTTGGGATCAAGGGTTGCGGTCAAAGGAAAAGGAATCTGCAATAATGTTGAAGTGACGGTAGGAGAGTGGAAAATTACAAACAGCTTTTTTCCCTTGGAATTAGGAGGGTTGATGTAATTTTGGGTATGCATGGTTGCACTCATTGGGCATGACTGAATTTGATTGAAAAATTTGGTGATGACATTCCGACATGGAGGAAGGAAGATAGAGATAAAGGGGGACCCTAGTGTCACCAAAACCCAAGTGAGCCTAAAGTCTATAATTAAGACATGGGGAGCTGATAATCACGGTTATTTGGTAGAATGTCGGGCCATGGAGGGAAGGCTAGCTGAGGAAGGCTTAGAGGATGAAGAAGTGCCAGCCACTGTTGACAACATGATCTCTCCTCTGTTGAGCAAATTTAATGATGTTTTTGATTGGTTGGAAGAGCTGCCTTCGAAGAGGAACATTGAGCACCATATACCCCTTCAGAAGGGGGTGGATCCAGTTAATGTCAGACCTTATCGTTACGCACATCGGCAAAAGGAGGAAATTGAAAGACTAGTTGATGAAATGTTGAAGACAGGCATCATATGACCGGGTACCAGTCTGTATTCCAGCCCAGTCCTTCTCGTGAAAAAGAAAGAGCTGGCAATTTTGTGTAGATTATCGGGAGTTGAACAATGTCACTATCCCAGATAAGTTCCCAATTCCGGTCATAGATGAGTTATTCAATGAGCTGAATGGGGCCAACATGTTTTCGAAGATTTATTTAAAGGCGGGTTATCACCAAATCAGGATGCATCTGAGAGGTGTAGAGAAGACGGCCTTTCGAACACATGAGGGACACTATGAGTTCTTGGTCATGCCGTTTGGGCTAACCAATGCCCCTCTACGTTCCAAGCATTAATGAACCACTTCTTTAAGCCTTATATGAGAAGATTGGTATTAGTGTTTTTCGATGACATTTTGGTGTACAGTAGGGGAGTAGAAGAACATGGACAACATCTGGAAGTAGTCTTGGAGATCCTTCGGAGAATGAATTGTATGTGAATTTAGCCAAATGTTGCTTTGCCAAAAGTAGAATAGGTTATTTGCGGCATTTCATATCCAAAAAGGTAACTAAAGTTGATCCGGAAAAAATAAGGGCAATTAGGGAATGGCCGATTCCCATTAGTGTGTGAGAAGTTCGAGGTTTCTTAGGACTCAATTGATACTATAGGAAGTTTGTGCAAAATTATGGCAGTATCGAAAGCCCTTTGACACAACTTTTGAAGATAGGAACTTATTATTGGACTGAAGAAGCAAGTGCTGCCTTTGAGAAGTTGAAGATGGCAATGATGACTCTACCGGTGTTAGCTATGCTGGACTTTAATCTACCACTCGAGATAGAAACATATGCATCTGGTTCTGGTGTGGGGGCCATTTTAGTACAAGCCAAGAGACAAATAGCCTTCTTTAGCAAAACCTTATGCATGAGGGATAGAGCGCGACCGGTTTATGAAAGATAATTGATAGTAGTAGTGTTTGCGGTGCAAAGGTGGAGACCATATTTGTTAGGGAAGAAATTTACAGTGAAAACTGATCAGAAGTCGCTCAAATTCTACTGGAACAAATGGTGATTCAACCCTAATACCAGAAATTAGAGGTTAGTTGATTGAGAAAAGTGCATGTGGGGAAGTCTTGACGCGAGGAAGGCTAGGCGTTGAAAGGTTATGCGAGAAGACCAAGGAGGTTAGCTATGCGTTTGGATAGTAAATGACATGCTCTAAGCAATTAATTAAAAGTAAATCTAGGTGTCTTAACCATGTCATCCTGCATTTTGCAGCCAAGGAGGATGTGAAGGAGTTGCTAAGGTGTAAACAAAAGCTTAAGATGTGAGTCTAATCAAGATTAAGTGTCAACTTAATTTCATGCAAGGAACTCTATAAATAGGTCAACTTCAAGAATGAATTTCTCACAACTTACTTGTTCAAAATTACTCAAATTAGTCTTAAAATTCCAGAAATTGAATTTAGTTTATGATAGAGGGTTGCTATTAAATTTGGATTCAAGAAGATTTGCGATTGGATCAAGATAAGGTGAGAAGGTCATTTTCTAGGAGAATCTAAGCAAGTTGCAATTTTAGAGGGCTATGGAACTCATTTCTTGGGATTTTCCTTCAAAACTTTGAGGTATGAAAATTAAGTCAATTTGGAGTAACTTTGTAGAATGAAGTTTTATAAAAAAAAATTATGAATTTTAAGTTATAATTTTTCAAAGTTATGTCATTATTCTTGAAGTAAAACAGTGTTCTGGATAGTGTCTGAGAGGCTTGCATGTGTAGGTGAGATAGGCATGTGTTTTGGTTTAGAAGTTATTGTGGTCCAATTGCACACACATGAAAAGGCCATGGCACAGTCGAGTGGCAAGGCATGTGCTCAGGCTACACGCATGACCCTTTTTTAGAGGTTAGCGTGGTATGCACGGGGTGCGGAGAGCACCAATGCTTGCAAAGCACAAGATGGACGCACGAGATAGGCGAATAGCACATGTGTGGCAACCCCATTGCAAGGTTAGCACACGATATACACCCCATCTTAGTAAGGTCAGCACACGACAGGTCCCGGGCCATGCACGTGTGGCTAGATCCATTCACCATGTCAGTGGATACCGTTGGGTTATTTTCGAACTATTTTGGGTTACTTTGATATTTTTGGGAATTTTAAAGGAACTTTTGGATATTCTCATGTTTAATAAATTAATTAAAGATAAAATATGAAGTTTTCAGAACAAGGAGGATTAGGATAAATTTTTGGCCAATGATCTGTACAAGTATTGTGAGTAACACATTGATTTTCAAGGTGATTTATTGAACATGTTTTCAAGCTTTACACAAAATAACTTGTGAAATGATTTAGTAAACATGTTTTTAAGTTATTACTTCAAGATAAATGTTTATGAACATATGCTCAAGTTCAAGTGAATGCTTTCATGTTTTCAAATGCTTTTATCCATGCCCGAATATTTCATGAGACATATTGTATACAAGTGGTTAACTCCATACTGATGATAGGGTTGAGAAGCCTATAGTTTATGGGTCATTAGAAATAGTGTATTGTTATGCCTTAAAGGAGGAGAGTTATTTACCCATTGACTGTTCCGTCTTCGAATGAAGGGGTAAATACTACCAGTGGCTATGGACAATTGTCTTCGAAAAGCTATGCAAATATTTCAAGTTTCATGTTATGGTTGTTTATTAATAAATGTATTAAAGTTTCGGTTTTATACTAAAATGTTTATGAAAATATGTTTTATAAAACTGTTGCTCACTAAGTTTTTCGACTTACCCTTTCAAAATGTTTTTCCTCTTTCTAGATATAGGTTATGGATCTCGATATGCTAAACTTATTGCTGCCAGGCCAACTTAGTTTTTGTTATGCAAGGACATTGTTTTCATTTAAAGAAGTATTGTGATTATTCAAATATTTATATCTTTATGTTTTGTTCATTTTTTATGATACGTTTAAAAGATTTCTTATGGGTTGCATTACAAATTTCGAAGTATGATTCAACTGTTTATTTTAATGAAAAACTTTTGTTGTTTAAAAAGTTTTGCAAGTGTTCATGTCATGTGTCAGTTGAGGTTGTTTCGAACAACTTCGACTGACATCACGCCTCGTCTTGATCGACCTAACAGGTGCCCAAGACGGGGTGTGGGAGTAGATTATATCATCAATAATTGTTTAGTTGAAACAAGATGTGTTATTTTTCAACTTTGGATCACATGCCTAAGAGTTGATAATTTCTTTGAGTGGTTAGAACAATGTAGTTGTTGTAATATGTTTGATGCACGAGATTTTAATCTCCAACCTTAAGGAGTTATTTGGGGGAGAGAAAGGAAAGGAAAATAAATGACCATTTTAGTCATTTCCACGTTTGGGGGAAGGAATAAGTTTAATCCTCTTGTTCCTTCTTAATCATTCTCCTTCCTCTCAATCCCTATCTTTCTTCCTTCCAATCCTTCTTTTCCTCCGATAAATTATTTTTCAATTACATCAAACTATTCTCATTTTCAAAATTATAAATATCTTTTCCTTAATAATTATATTTTCATTTTTCCACAACAAATATATGTATATCCACGTATACATGTAATTATCAAATTTCTAACAAAATTTCACTCTTCAATTTAATTAAATAAAGACAAAAAAATATTTAATTATATTTAAATTCAGTGACACTAAAAATCCAAATCCAATAATTAATGAAGTATTCAACTCACAAATATTTAATTAATTTTAATTTCACAAAACCATAAATTCTAAATTAAATATCACGTGATTGTCTGTATGCTTGAACCACATGACCTGTTTTTGTTTTATTTCTTTTTTTAAAAAAATATATTTTATTTTGCATTATTCTGATGTACGATGTAATTGACATTCACTGTTTAACTGTATTTCGATTTTTTTTCTTTCGTATTTCACATCGTTTCAATGCTATTATGTTCGTCGTCATTTGTTTAAATTGATTGTCAATGATACCCAATTTCTCGTTATTGCACTTGCAACATTAATTTTTTTAAAAATTAGATATAATTTCTTTCGCACGTAACACAACAATTAATTTATTGGCACAGAAAACTTGCATACAAAATGTTCAAAATTGACATCATATTTACGAAAATTAATGGAACATGTTTTTTGATAAAAATTCTAAATTTTGGTAAATTAAAAATACGAATATTTGTGTATTAGATTTGCAATACGAAGTAAAAAAAAATACAACAATACAAATTTAAAATAATAATTTTTTTTTTTTGTCATAACCCTTCTCACTTTTTCCTTCACAAACAAAGATTATCATAATCCTCTCACTTATTATTTCCTCAAACTGTTGGGGTTTATGTTCTAAAACTGGTAGATTGTAAATATAATTCATTGACCGTTATTAATAAAGTGTTGTTGATTATATTATTAGTTTTGTCTTAATAACCAAATCCAATAAACTAACACTCTAAGTTATTTGATAAGTCTTGAATAGTATGTAAAGACATACAATGATCGATATTCGAGATCAACTTAAAGGGTCTATAGTATAGAGATAAGGTTGGGTACCTTATCCTAGTAACACTATGAATAACACTTTAAATTTGATACAAACACAATGATCCAAAGCGTTCGTGTAGGTGACATTCAAGTGAGGGTATCCTATGCAATGAGTTTGCATAAGACCGAACGAAATAATAACCACTAAATGTAACTTCGTTAACTAGTTAGGTTTATATTTCATTAGGATGACCTATGTAACTTATTCTTAATTTAAGTGTATTATGAACTCATATTCGCGAGAGATTGCCCTTTGATATGTACGGGTGAGAGTGGCCAGTTTTCGACTCAATATGCTTATCATTTTGGGAACAATACCAAGTAGAGAGCTGAAAACATAATCATACAAGATGAAATTTACTCCTTCCCGACTTTTGGGTAAGTAGATGGGTGTTTCCTTAAATGGTATCTTCGAGACTTGAACAAAGAGCCCTATCCTCTCTATGGCGCGAGAGGGATTTTTGTTTATTGGTTGGACCATAAACATGTTGTTCATTAGAAGAACACTAGTATTTAAGGATTGGAGGTAATCTAGGGGTAAAATAGTAATTTGATCAAGCTGGTGTTACGAACACTCGTGAAGGACTAACTTACTATTATTCTATATACGTGGACACATAATATATCTATTATGAGAAGAGTTTAACTGTGAGTCTTTAGTGGAGTGTACACACAATTAACGAATATTGATTAATGTGGTGAATGAGTTTAGTCAATTAATCTCATATCGTTGTAGATTCTGATTTATAGATTCATTAGGTCTCCTAGCTCATAAAGGATAATGAGATTTATTTATATTGGTTGTAATTTGAAATGTTCAAATTTACTTTAAGAATTATCATAATGTATAGTGATACATTATAATGTAAAGTTTATATTTTAATCAAACTTTATTATATAAATTTAATTTTGGATATGATTCAAAATTAATTTACGAGAGATAAAATATTTCAACATTCAAATAAATTTAATGTGAATTAGATTCATATTAAAATTAATGGTTATGAGAAATATTTATATTTGAATATGATTCAAATATTAAGTTAAATATAAGATATTTGATTTTGCTATTAATTAATTGAAGAGAATTAATTAATAGTTTAGTTTAACTTTATTTAATTAAATTAATTTAAAACTATAGGATATTGGAGAGATGTTAATTAAATATAATTTAAATGAAATATTAACTACATATGATTTAATTAATTATTAACTGATTAATTAATTAATTAGTTGATTTGAAATTTCTATTAATTTAATATTTTTTAAATTAATAAAATCTCATTATTCTCTTCTACTCTCAAGAAAAGAAAAGAGAGTTATAAATATGCAGAAGAAAAATAATTTTTCTAAATTAAAAAAAAAAGTCAATGCTTTTGCTCTTTGGAAAAATAGTTTTCTCTTAAAACTTTTTCCATCTCAATCTCACACACCGATCTCATATATCTTAGAGCATAGGAAGTTATTCGATGAGTGGTGTCCCCAAATTTGGAGATTTAGTATATTTAGGGACGTCAAACTACGCAAGTTTTTCTCTTTCTAATCTATACTTTATTAATGCTTAATAAGAAAATTAATTTTTTAATTATTTTTTGCCAATGTATTGGTATTTTGGAATTCCCAAATTAAATTGAGGAATGATTCTGTAAAATCTTCCACTGCCTAGGGCTTTTATCCATTGACAAACAAGGATTATCATAATCCTTTCCTTTTCATAATCCTCATTTTTTCATAATCATTTTCCCTTTTGTCACACCCTAATCCGCAAAACTACCAAAACGCAGAAAGTAGTGCAGATAGTACGTGATTTAGCTTAAAACCTTGAAACTGATCTTATCTCCTAATTCAAACTCAACTCCTTTATAAACTACCATGCGGCAGAGATAAACATAACGCACATCGGAAGTTAACTTAAACTTTTATTCAACAACAAGTGTTTTGACGTGATTAAACGTTAAGACACTTATCTTAAATCCTTTACCTTGTTTAAACGCCAAATATTTTAAATAACATTCTTTAGGCATTAAAGCTTAACGTAGTCATCATTAATAAATAAACTTAAACTTAATTAACAACAGGCGTTTCTTACATAGTATACAATTACAACACTTTGACCAAAAAATGACATTAATCAAATGCTTAAATGCCTGGTAGCTTTCTCAAGTCGCTACAAGTCCTTCAACCTTCTTCTCTACTTGGCCTAAACGTCTGATCTTGGAAGATGGAATTTTAAAACGTAAGTCTAAAAGAATTAGTGAGGTTTTATGAAATCCTTTTCGCAATACCTTTCCATAAATCATTTTCACCATATCATATAGTTTAACACAAATCACTTTATTAATAAACACATCATTTCGCAAAACATTACAATAAAATCAGACCAACTTGCAAATCACATCAATATACATTTTGCATAAACACTAATTAGTCACAATCATTCCTTTGGTCAAGGATCCCAAATCATTATCTACGTTTGGTCTCGTTACCTTGCGTTTAGACTACTATATCAACAACATCCGAGAACTTACAGATTTGTCATTGTTGCTCAGGCTATCTAACACAATGTAGTCCTTTTGTACATTGGTCGACTTTACTCCTCCATGCATGCCTTTTCTACAAGGTTGCCTATAACCTTGTGTGTATATAATAGTTAGCTCATTCAAAGGAAACAACTAATGATTTGAAAACCATTTTATAATCAATATCATAGTCATCAAATCAAGCTTTAAATATTATGAAACATGTTTGAAATGATATAAATACTTTTAAGAGAAGATCATTCACTATACTTAGCCTTAGAATTGGAAATCTCCTATTCTTCTTCTTTCTCGCGGAAACAAAATGACAGCACTTCACACTTCAAAATTTCCAAAAAATCTCCGATACTTAGTGACCAAAATCCTTTATTTATACTACTCTTTAACCTGGATTAGTTATCCTCAAATCCTCGTCCAATTTCCAACTCCTACTTAAAACTTTACATGTGTAAAATTATATTTATCTTATCCATGCTTAAATCCTTAATCTTACATGTTAACCTCGGTCAAATCAGATTTGAAATCTTCTCACCGAACCTTTCTTCTCACTTAATTTCATTTCGAATAACTTTAACAGCTCAACATAACTTTCAAAGGTCTTAATCCAATAACTCCTTTTGTGACTATCCAACATTTTCTCGCGAATATTTTTTCTCTTGTGAATGTTTACAGAAAGACCGTACGGGGTTGGTTTATGGAAATTTTGAAGGTGAAGAAACCCTATCTTGCGAGATACCCATCTTGCCGATCCACCACCATTCTCTTCTTCTAGTTCTAATGGCGCTGGAATCAGGGGCAACAGACCCCTCGAAAACCCAAGTCCTCCTAAGAAAATGCTCCAACGTCATATCCCAACTCCCTTCATGGTTCCCGATTTTGAACCCTCGTCGGCTAAGTTGAAGAGCCCGCTTCCACCTAAGCCTCCCTCTTCTAACCCGCTTAAGAGGAAGCTCAATATGGAGACCTTTCTTGAGAATTCCATCCTTGGGTTGTCATATTCTGGTGCGAAGGTACTTACATGGTGTGATTGTGGGGGGTTTGATTTATTTTTGTCTTAATTATGGTGTTTGGAACTGTTTTACCTCACAGTTGCTGTTTCTCCATTCTGCATAGCATTTGCTGTTGTTTGGTCAAGACGTACTTGTAAGAAAATGGTGTGAGCCAGAATCTATTTTCAATTACATGAAAATTTTGAAGTTTAGAATATTACTGCTTAATGTAAGAAGCTAACTTCTTGTTTTAATGTTTTGTAAACAAGGGAATTGCATTGATAATTACAGTTCGTCCAATAGTTCACATACCGAATCTTAAGTTAGAATTTTTAAATCTTGGTTCTATGTTTATGTATCTGAAACATGCTGATCTTAATTGGTTAATTTGTATTAAAAGTCAAATTGACGTCTCAAAGTTAATTGGCCTATGTTTTGTCTTTTGCCCAAAAAATCATGATCTCTACTCACTGATGTGATATATAATCCCTTTTCTATAGCTTGATATTAGAAGTTAAATTACAAAAGTTAAACTATGAACATTATATCTATCTATATGTAGGTTGAACTATCACCAAAGTTGGTCACAATGGGATAGATAACTAAAATGTTTTTAGTTTTGAGACTAAATACTCACGTTGCTTTAAATTTAGAGATGAAAAGCCATTGTAACTCATGAAAACATAAAATATAAGCATTCTCTTAAATTTCTTAAAGATAAGTTTCTTTTTCCAAACATTTTGTGACGATTTTTTCAAACGTTATCAGCCCATCTTCATACTTCAAATTGTTATAAAAAACCTCTTCCTATATAACTAATACTTTGGAGAACCTTACAGGTATGACTAGTTGACAAATAAGAGCCTTCAGATTGGTTACTTCTTATCAGCAATGCTTGCTTATGGAACAGGTAATGAAGGAAGTAATGTGTTTCCTTGTGATGTTCATATATAGTAAAGATCAAGTAATGCGTTTACTCATGCAATCTTTTCATCAATGATGATTTAAGTGAAGAAAAATAACACTCTACATTTAATGTTATTATATTGTAGTGTTGATAGCACACACACATATATATTCTGTAATGATATATATTAGGAATGTGATCAAGGAAGCCAGCTTGTCTAGAGAAAGCAAGAGTTGGTGTTGAAGGTTAGATACTTTCTTTAAAATTAGTTTTATAGTTATTGCGAGTTTTTTTAGGATTACTCTGTGGCTAAATCTTCATTAACTTACTATGCTGCCAATGAGAGATATTGGAAGTTAGTTCTCTTTCCCATGTTGCCTTGTTTTTATTCTAAATTTCTAATAGGACTATGAGAGTTATTCATATTTTACTATCTGTTTTTGTAGCAACACCCATTCATGATGGCATGAGTACACCTATGCACCCATGAGTCCGTCAAGGTAAATTTCACGTGTTCTAGTGCACTTGAGATATTAATTGAGATAATGTGGATAACATTGTAGAATGTATGTGCTGTAGAAATTCCATAAATTATTGTTATTTAAATATTTTCATTTACTTTTATGATATTGTCTTACAGTTAAACCGAGGAACATTTAAATTCAAAGATGACAATTGACAACTTTGAATAACTTTATGATAAGCTTGAAAATATTAATGCTATAGCAGATAGCTAATGAATATTTATAGTTTTTAGTTTATTTTTTGCCAGTCTGGCATTGAAAATTAAGAAATAATTCTTGAATGTATATTTGTTGCTTTGTTCTTTCTCCATAATTCTTCTCTTAGTCAATTCCTTTTGGAAAATACTTTTATGTTGATTCTTTGTATTCTGAAGATGGCAACACCTTATTGATGAAAAACATGACTATATGAAAATGGAAAATAGAATTTTAAGTACATTAATTATTGAAATAGTGGGATTGAGATGGATGGAATGCACATTTTTAACGCTCCTTAAGTTGCATGGTTGAATTTTGGACTAGGGAAGCTAGTATAAAGAACAGTCAAACAAGATGTGGTTTGTCATTTTTCAGAAGGCAGGCTGTCATATTTGGTACATATTAATGGTTTGTTTAGATATTGTTTGTAGAGTGATTGAAGTCATATCAAGTTGGAAGCTAAGAGATTGGGTGAAAGCTAAGCAATCGTTGAAGGTTGAAGGTTGAAGACTGTGAAGTTCAAAGTTCAGTTAACAGCTCCTACAATGCGATCAAATCCACCTACTCAAACCCACCTTCTGTTTCTAAAGCAGAAGAGAATTGTGTTAGACTCACCTTCTATTCCTAAAGTAGAAGAGCTTTCAATGACTTAACCAAGTGAGCGATTAAGTTTTTTATCATCCATATTGTTTCCTATCCGTACTTCTATCTAGAGAAAGAAAGCTACATAGAAAAAGTAGACTACCAAATGGGAAAAAAAAGATTAGTAAGCAGTGTTATTTTTGAAAATAGTAAACAAAAATTAACATGATTATCAAACCAAGCCATTCGAGAACATGAAATAGAATTGGATAGCTGTCGTGCATTATGTCTACAAATGTTATGATAGTTACTATGATATGGGGTTTATGAAAGAGAATTTCCTATGTATTTTAACAACAGATGATTCTTCATCATCAAGCAAAGTTTATAGCTTTAAAGAGTACCTAAAGGTTACAAAATATCAGCCGATAGCTCATGATAAGCTCCAAACGAATTTTCCAGCACAAAGCCAGAGTGTATCCCCAGTGCAACGTGAAGGTTGTTAAAATCAAATCTCTTAGGTCGTATTCAATAACTATTTAGTTTTGGTTGTTTGTTTTCATAGTTTTTTTTTTTTTTGTTGTAGGTAAAGTTTGATCTTTTGAAAAGTTCTTTAGAGAAGCATGTCAATACCTCCATCCTATGCGATTATAATCTTAGGGAAGACTTTTTGTTCCCTTTCCTTCTGTCAATGCATTTTTTCTTCTCTTTACATAAAGGAAAATTTATTCTTTTAGTTTGAGAGCAAATATATATTATCTTGAATTTTAAGCATTTCAGCATCGTACGTTTTATCAAATAACATATGATTGGATGAATTGACTACATTCTTTGTGATTAGTATCATTGATTTTTTTGTTATATCATTTTGTTCACAATGGTTGATGGTTGTAGTTTTCGTTAGTTGTTTTCAAAATGAGTTTATATAATTTTTTTTTCTTTGAATCCTTGCCATTGTTGAGTAGTAACTTGGCATTTGTTTATTAAAAGGTTTTAATTAAGATTATGGTGTTCATAACTTTGTAGTCACACTAAATAACTTAAAAGAGTTAGTTTTTGATAGTGACAAACATGATAGTAATGTGATACTGAGTGTGAGGGTAAAAAGAGCTGCTTCTGTTGTGATAAGAGACGACCCCGTGGAGCGAGTGCTCTCAGCACAAATCCTTAAAACGATTGTATGAAACTAATCCAATTGGGTTCAAGTGATGTTTGTGTTTTTGGGTATGGTGTGTTTTGTTTTCAAGTTCGTTAGTAGACGTATTACTTAATTGAACATTTTGATACCATAGCCAGTGTAGAGACGATGAATGAAGGGTGCTATAAGACTAGTTAAGACTTATATGTGCCTTATTTCAGTAATAAATAAAATTAAGAGAATTTTCTTTGATTTTTAGGAACAAAGATGAATAAGCAATGAAAAAGGAATGAAGAGGTTTATCCATGCAAGCTTCAAACCAAGTCAAGATGTCAATCCTTCGAGGGGAGTCCACTGTTCCCCCTTATTTTTCTCCCTTTACTTTGATTTCAAAAGCTTTGAGGACAAAGCAAGTTTTTAAGTGGAGTGGGTAATAGCTTGCTTAGCTTGAATGTTTAGTCTAAACTTGGGGGATTTCAAATTTTGCCCAAATTAAGAAAAAATTCAAAAAAAATTTCCTTACAATAATGAGCAATATAGCTTCTTAGCTTACTTAGATCTTGCATAAAAAATATGACTATCAACCCTTGAACACTGAGTGTAGCTGCATCATTCTTAACGCATGAGATCACGTCAACTCACTTCGAGATATAGTCAACAACCAATAATATGTACACATGAGTTCCAGACTATGGAAAGGGGCCCATGCAGTCTATCCCCACATATGAAGGGTTTAACTCTAAGATAGGTTGTTAGAGTAGTTCATCGCGATGGGTTAAATTCCCTATCCTCTGACACCTGCCACATTTTATCACAAAGTCCTTCACATCATGAAAGAGAGTTGGCCAGAAATAGCCACTCTGTAATACTTTTGCAGCAGTCTTTGGCCACCACAATGTCCATCATAAGGTGCTTCGTGGCATTTGGCTAGTATGTCAGTTGTTTCGTACTCAGGCACACACTGCCTTATTATGGGAGTTGACTTAGTTTGTACAGAAAAGGCTCATCCTACCTATAAAAGCGACATTCATGAAATAACTTCTTCGTTGCTTGACTGTTGAAATCTTGCAGCCATTCCTTACAAACAAGATAATTTATTGTCGACGTACCATGCTTCTTTTATTTCAACGTGGAAAAGCTGCTCATTTGGGAATCTTTCAAATCTCCTTGGCCTCGGGCTGAAGTTTATCATTCTTAAGTCGTTATAAGTGATCATATACTTGGTTCTATGTGCCTTTGCAGTTAATTATCTCAACGTTAAATTCCTGAAATAACAAAATCTATCATATTAACTACGGTTTTGCATCTTTGTTCACCATAAGGTATCTAATCGTAGAGTGATCCGAATGCAATGTGTTTTTTGAACCAATGATGTAACTTCTGAATT